>NW_017537294.1:12908-103680 GCF_001853355.1 Bactrocera latifrons
CAGCGTCACAAGTAATATGGCAGCCAATTCGATGCCCAAATTTGTAGAAAAGTACACAGCAACAATATTTTCATTCATGAACGCAAGCGCACTTTCAACAGGCAAACTTGCTTCATTCATAAAAACAAATACCATTACATCTCCCCGAGCATGAGTTTACCAACAAGCGTCTTTTCTCGACGTTGGCAAAAGCTAAAAATCATAAATCGAACAATTTATGAGAAGGAAAAAGCGATAACCCCGCAAATATAAGTATTAAAATAAATTATATTAGAATAAAATTGACAACATAGGTTATTTGTCGATTTTCAAGTCAAGAAATGTGCCAAATAACATATTCAATATTGCTCTGATTTATGTGTACAGTGAATCCCAGTTAAGCAGTATTCCGCTTAAATGAAAATCATCCCTCTTAACTGCCCATATCTTGCTGCATCTCACGGTTTGTTTTATGAAATACTAATTATTGTTTTAAGYAMCACTCGCTTAAGTATTCGCACTCGTTTATGTGCCATATTATATTTTTATTTTTACAAACCAACCAATTTTACCAACGAATTTGTGTAAATATGTGTGCATTTGTATGAGCGTGCATATATATCGACGAAGATTTTTGCAAGCCGCGAAAAATATTTTGCATACTCCTTGACAAATACAGTCAATCCCAGTTATGTGCCACAATCAAAGATACAGATGTTTGTGGTTTGTAAAAATAAAAATATAATATGGCACATAAGCGAGTGCGAATACTTAACGAGTGGTACTTAAAACAATAATTAGTATTTCATAAAACAAACCGTGAGATGCAGGAAGATATGGGCAGTTAAGAGGGATAATTTTCATTTAAGCGGAATACTACTTAACCGAGATTCATCGTACACATAAATCAGAGGAATATTGAATATTTTCTTTGGCACATTTCTTGACTTGAATATCGACAAATAAGCTATGTTGTCAATTTTATTCTAATATAATTTACTTTTATACTTATATTTGCGGGGTTGTCGCTTTTCCCTTCTCATACAAATATCAAAAATTGTTCAATTTATGATTTTTAGCTTTTGCCATCGTCGCGAAAAGGCGCTTGTAGGCAAAGGCATGCTCGGGGAGATGTCATGGTGTTTGTTTTTATGAATGAAGCAAGTTTGCCTGTTGTGCGCTTGCGTTTATGAATGAAAATATTGTTGTTGTGTACTTTTCTACAAATTTGGGCATTGTTTATTTGGCTGCCATATTGACTTGTGACGCTTCTGATGCTATTTAAGACGTTTGTTGTTTTTGCAGAACAATATTAGTTGCTTTTACGGGCGACATACATATCTACATGGGAACGCATATATGTATGTATGTTGTGTGCGAATATCATACGCACATATTTATATGAGTACGCATATAAGTATGTTGGTTTGTGTATGCATTAATTNTATATTTGCGGGGTTGTCGCTTTTCCCTTCTCATACAAATATCAAAAATTGTTCAATTTATGATTTTTAGCTTTTGCCATCGTCGCGAAAAGGCGCTTGTAGGCAAAGGCATGCTCGGGGAGATGTCATGGTGTTTGTTTTTATGAATGAAGCAAGTTTGCCTGTTGTGCGCTTGCGTTTATGAATGAAAATATTGTTGTTGTGTACTTTTCTACAAATTTGGGCATTGTTTATTTGGCTGCCATATTGACTTGTGACGCTTCTGATGCTATTTAAGACGTTTGTTGTTTTTGCAGAACAATATTAGTTGCTTTTACGGGCGACATACATATCTACATGGGAACGCATATATGTATGTATGTTGTGTGCGAATATCATACGCACATATTTATATGAGTACGCATATAAGTATGTTGGTTTGTGTATGCATTAATTGCCCGGAATTTCGTACACATATGCATATGGATGTATGGATATACATATAGCAGCAGTGCGCGCACACTTTTTACTGATAAATGATAATATCACGATTTGAATTTGAATTGTACTTACATATGTATGTATGTAACTATGTCTTGATATGTAGATACGTATGAAAATTGAAATGAAATGCGAGTTACATACAATATTATTGTAATATATTATAATAATTTGTTTAGTATGTCATCTATTATATAAACATATGTACATATATAGCATATCTACATACTCATAAGTAAATTTATAATATGTATGTATGTATATTATCAAACATACGAAATATTTAAAAAGTAGCTCTTATTTGTACATTAACAACAAATGTTACTTTGAAAATAGCAACATTTAATGATGAAGTTATCAATTTTGCATGCCTTCTCAAAAATTCGCAAAATGATATTCAATATCGATTAATATGATTGCATGTAAACGTATAGAATCATATGCAAAAGGCTAACATACGTCTGTAATAGCAATGTATATTTCTGAGCATAATTTTCATAGAATGATCAGCTCTATTCACGCGCYACTGTTAAGATTTCTCCTTCTTAGCTAGATGTGGTGAAACACGCTCATCATTTTGTTAGCTTTTGACAGTTTACACGCCTGTCAGTTGTTGGACCTTCTCTATAAATACACGTTCTCTGCACTTACTTGCGCATTTGACCCATGTTAATGCAAATTTGTAATAGCCCTGACAGACGGCAGCGCTAAGTTGCATTAGCGGGCTTAATTTAAATTAACTTTAGCGTTTGACCTATGTTAATGTAACTTAGTAATGCACAATAATTTCTTACATTTAGCTGAATTTACCAAATTTGAGTAGGCAACATTGCCCAAAAATGGTGAGTTTTTGCTATTGTTTGACAGATGTCGCTTGAAATCTGCCGCCTTCTTTGTGTTTACAGCATCCGATGGAAACAATTTTTATATTGCTAATTAAATTATGTGCAAGTATATTAACAAAAACAAATTTTAATATTTTTAGATGACATAAAATAAACAACGCACAGTTTAATATCAATTTTTTCAATATACTATTTCGCAAACTTTTTCCGCATTACAATCCACAATAATTGCTTTTAATTTCACTCTATTATCTTTTAAGGTAGTTGGTAATAAAGGAGTTTTTTAATTAAATAAATAAACAAATTTCACTATCAGCTGTCTAGATAGTATCCTTCGATTGTGGTACTAAGGAAAAAATAAGATTGGTCCATAAACACTGGTTGATCAAAGAAAAGAAATTTTAAAAATTTTGCATTTCTCATCACACTAAAATGAAATTTTGTGTTGACGGTATAATCCTTATCTTTTATTTGTTTATGTTCCATTAAAAATAATGGTAATACGTTTCCTTTCCTAACCATTTTCACATTGTTATATACAGATTCAGAAAGAATATAGGAAAACTTTAAATCACCGTCCCAGGATATCGGGAATAAAATGGGTATGGAAGGATAGAAGAGGTTATCCAGATCAAGAATATATATTGTAGAAGCGGGAAATTTAAAGTTTTAGAGATATTTACGTTTAAGGATTGAAATCACTACTATTTCAAGTATGAATTTTATGATTAAAAATTAATTTTGCATTTTTATGCAATACGAGTTCATAGATAGGCTTGATCATTAAATGAAAACTTTAAAATTGCCAAAACTAAGTACCTAATTAAGATATAAAACTATAACTTGGCACACGGGATCGCAGAAGCAAGGGACAACTGCGGAAAAAAAGTTTGAAAAAGTGAGAGTGACCCCGTTTTCTAATATGTTTGTTATGCATAAGTTGTAATTGGTATAACGGAAAAAAATTGTGGAATAATAATTCCTTTAAGTATGCCACCTTTTGACTGAAAATTTTAAAGGGTAAAACCAAAACTGTTCAAAACCCTAGGTACACAAATATGTGGATCCCAGTATCTATAGTTGACATTTGACCAAAAATAATGGTCTATGTGTGAGATATACAATTGATATCGATAACATGACCTAACCCCCAAATAACCATTAGATTCCGATCCTCTGGTTGACGTTTTACATCTTAAGGTGTTTCCCTGGCTTTGATAGCTACAAGTGGCAAGAGTATAAAATGTTCAGTTGATCCGAACTTAGCCCTTTCATACTTGTTTTTATTAAGGATGCATATCAAGTTGCATCAAGATATATCCAGCTTTACTCAAGTTACAGCTTACACGAAAGGACAGACAATCACCAGCATTTCAAATCGTTTCTCAACATGTACAATGCGAGTATATTAGAAGAGGTTTTAACAGTGGCTAAATATCTGGATGACCTCCGGTTCAAATGCAATGACTGTATAATTTTGCTCAGATGGTTTGCTACCATGAGTCTAGAACTGGGTGAGAAGAAAGCAGAATTCCTGCTCATAAGCTCCAGAAAATTTGAAGAAAGTGATTACTTCACAGCCAAATTTGAAGTACTTGGTGTAATAGTGGACACAAAACTCAAATTCAAGGAACACTTGGAAAATAAGCCCCGTAAAGCAAATAAAATCTATAATTGTTTATCAAGGTAGATGACGAATAACGGCTGTGTGCGGCCCAGCCCGCGTTTTTTAATAGCTAACGTATTGAGTTCAGTTATACTGTATTGGGCTCCAATATCGAAACAAGCGCTAGACTTAAAATCAAATGCTAGACCAATTTACGCAGTGCATAGACTTTCTGCAATATGTGTGATAAGTGAACTACAAGAAGTGTTCTAAAGTAGACAGGATTTTCAATACATCTTTTTGCAAGGTTCAAAAGCATGTCGAACACGTGTGTTGTAGCTGGTTGGCCGGCATGGCCGCCAATATGCCGGCGCAAGCCTTTTGAATTGCCTCTACGTCTGCACAACGCTTTCCTTTCGTTTTCCAATGCATTTTTCCGAAAAAGAAGAAGTCACACGGTGCTATATCAGGTGAATACGTGGAGTGGTTAATGGTGATTTTTGACCTCTTTAATTATGCTCTTCGAATGTTGGATTCTGAGCAATTTTGGTCGTTAGCTAATTTATACGGAACAAACCGTGCATACACCTTTCAGTAAGCCCAAATGTTTGGTCAAAATGCGATAAATCGATGTTTTGGAGATGTTCAATTCCATTTCCATGAACTGTAGTGATGATTTTGATTGGTTTTGGATGAATTCGCGCACAGTTTCGATGGAATTTCCGGTGATCACAGATTTTGATCGTCATTTATGCCCTCACGACCACTTTGAAAACGTTGAAACCACTCGTGCACTCTGTTACGGGATAGGCAATCATCTCCATAAACTTGTTTGGTCAATTGAAACGTTTCGGTAAAATTTTAAAACAAAATTTTCCAAACGATGACGTCAGATTCTAACACACTAGTCGACGCTAGCTTCCACCAGCAAGGGGCGCTAAATTCAAAAAGTTCTGTTTACTTTGGAATACACCTTGTATATCAAATGGCGTTGCTGAGGTATTAGCTAGTATTGCACCGATTGACATCTAGGGAGACGAATATATAACCTACAAAAGATGCATACCGCAGTAAAACAAGAGGAGAAAACCAAAAGTTTCACAATGTGGCAGCAACAAATGCAAACTTCATTCAAAAATTTACACAAAACATAAAAACACGTTTCTTCATCCTGATCATTTATATATAATATATTTATTATTTACTGTAAAAATTTCGATTAAGTTTTTCTTTTTCCTTACTGGCGTCGACACCACTTACGCGTTTATAGCCGAGTTGACAACAGCGCGCCAGTCGTTCTTTCTTTTCGCTACGTGGCGCCAATTGGATATTCCAAGCGAACCCAGGTCCTTATCCGTCTGTTCCTTCCAACATTGTAGAGATCTTCCTCTTCCTCTACTTCCCAAGTGGGTACAGCGTCGAATACTTTCAGAGCTGGAATGTTTTCGTCCATTCGGACAACATGACCTAGCCGGCGTAGCCGCGGTATTTTAATTCGTTGAACTATATCAATGTCTCATACAGCTCATCGTTCCAACGAATACGATAAGGACCATAAATATTTCGCACAACCTTTCTCTCGAAAACTCGCAATGTCAACTCATCAGTTGTTGTCTGGTACAAGTATCTGCACCATACAGAAAGACGGGAATAATGAGTTCTGCAGCTGGAACGATTTTCTACAGCAGAAGATTGAAGAAGTCGCACGATTGGGAGGCGCCTTGTCTGAAACCTCGATTAGTCTCTTTCTTTCCGAACCTGACGGAGCTTTTGGTGTTGCTCAACGTCAGTTTACACAACCGTATTAGTTTTGCGAGGATACCAAATTCAGACATCGCGGCATAAAAACAGCTCCTTTTCGTGCTGTCGCAAGCAGCTTTAAGATCGACGAAGAGGTCGATTAATGTGAGTCGATTCTTCTTTAACGGGTCTTTTCCAAGATTTGACGCATGGTGAATGTCTGGTCGGTTGTTGGTTTGCCAGTTCTTAAGCTACACTGATAAGATCCAATCAGTTTGTTGAAGGTGGGCATTAATCATTCTTACAATATGCTCGATAGAACGTTTTACGCGATGTTGAGGAGGCTTATCCCACAGTTACTGGGGCATATTGTGGGGTTTCCTTTTTTGTGGGTTGGGCAGAGCACACTTAAATTCCAATCATTCGGTATGCTTTCGTCCAACCAGATTTTACAAAGAAGCTGATGCGGGCACCTTATCAACTTGGTCTAGCAATTGAACCTCTGCTAATTCGTCATCGATTGGCGAATCGGGTTCGCCTTCTCCTGGCGTTGTACGTTCAACGTGACAGCAGGGTAGATAAAAGTTTCCTCCATAATTTGAGTATCGGTCACTAGATTACCTATGGGAGTTATATAAGAGTATGCTGCGGTCATGAAACCTTCCAGTAGTCGTAGCATCTTTTCGTAGTGTTTTCGAGTATTATCCCTGTCGACCAGCTTGTCAAGCTCTCCATACTCACGAATTTCGGCCTCTTGCTTTTTCTGTCTGCGATGCGTCTGGCCTCCCTCTTCAACTCACGGTATCTATTCCGTCCCGAACGCGTTGTGGTCGATGGTAAGGTTGCGAGGTAGGCAGCCTGTTTCTCTCCGCTGCGACTCGGCACTCTTCGTCGTACCAGTTGTTCTTTTGCATTTTTTTAAAACCAATGGTTTCGGTTGCAGCTGTATGTGAGGAGTTTTAAATGCCGTCCCAAAGTTCCCTTATACCCAGTTATTACCGAGTGCTCTCAGAGAGCAGGAGTGCAAGCCGAATAGAAAATCGTTCGGCTGTCTGTTGTGATTGCAGCTTCTTGACGTCGAACTTTCCTTGTGTTTGTTGATGTGCTTTTGCAGATGCGGGTGCGAGCCTTGGCGGCAACAAGAAGTCGATTTTAGGACCTCGGGGTCGTCTAGAACACTGGAAACGTGTCTTCCTTCTTTCACAACATGATATATCTGGCTGGTGGCTAGGGTGGGTCGATTCCGGACTTTATCGATTCGGGATTTCTAATAGTGCGGAAAAGTTGCCTTAGTACGTCCTGATTCCAATGCAACTTTTTGTTTTGAGATCGGATTGCRTCTTCAACCCCAACTCCGSCCTTGAAATTTCGGAARTTCGCCTAAAATCGTGAAATTGTCTACCTAGCGCTTGAAATACGCATCTCATGACAAAATGTATAAAACAAAGGTTATTTGTCACGTCATTTGCTACCGAAATGGTATGTCTGATCATGGCCGTAGGACGAACCGTTCCCGAGATACGAGCGAAAATGCGGCGCGCCACAGCGAAAGGTGAAAATTGTTGCAGCCCTCAGCTAACCTGTATTGGTCACCCAGTACCCACCGCGTGGAAGTGGCTGCTCTTCGGGTTCCTCCCAAGCCCAACCCAATCAACCAACCATATGTCAGGCTTGTTTAGTCTGAATCTGTGTCAAATTTATTGATAAGATCAGATTTTGTACTAAACTTTGGCACTTGTTGCCTACATTTCAGTGTATAGAGTATAAAACGATCAGGAGATGGGGCCAATAACTTTAGAAGATGCTTCTGTCACCAGTTTGACGGTTCTCTCGACTGCCACGGTGGGAGAGGGGAATTCGTTTACTTTTCCTACCTCTGCAGTGTCACCCGACAGCCCTTTTATGAGTTCTTCGTTAGAAACTGAACAAAGAACTGGTGGAACAGTCAAGGTAATAGTCTTCCAGTTAATCATATCGTAATAATTATTAGCTTTGAAATTCAGCTTTGGAACTTTATTACATCTAACCCTTCCATTTACAGTGTCAGACTCTGCTTCTCTGACTGCCAGAAGACGGTCAACTTTCTGACTTCTATCCGTTCGTCAGTCATCATACTAAGGAAAATGTTTTCTGTAAGAGCAAAGAAAGCATTATGTTGAATGGATGAATCGACAACCTTGCGCAGTYTAGCAGGTAAGTATCTCGACCTTTGAATTGCAGCATAGTGATGGCGCGAGCCAACTTTGATTGAACTGTTGAATCTTATTGAGAATCACAAAGGTGAGTAAACTGTAAGTATGTACTCTACCAAAATCTTTATTTTCTTTGTTGGTTTGTCCGTAGAAATGTATATTCTCAGAATTCTATTTGCACAGGTTAGCCAGCGAGATTTGCACATGTTACCTGGATGCATCGACGCTAAATCTGAGGAACATTGACCGGAAATAACAGCTTCTGATATTTTATAGAGATAAGCTTGGGTCGGATTAATAACCTCAGAAGGTAATTGGCAGGATGAAAAACTTTCAAATTTGACAACAGTCCACTTCTCACAATCAGGGAACAGTTTACCTATGTCGCCAGAGAATATATTTGGGCTTTTTGAGACACCATCTATATGTTAGAAAAGAGCACGAAATGGAAGTTCGTTGAAATGTAGAAGACAAACAACCCACTGTAATKGCCTACCTATTCTTTCTTCTAGTTTCCGAATGATTCCACCTTTCCAACCTGTGTTCGTATTGGTACCATCAGTTCCGACAACTTCTAGATTTTCCACATCAACTGAATTGTCTTGTAAATTTTGCCATATAGCTTGCGTCTCATTCTCAGCTGACCCGGAAGGAGAGGTGACGTGGCCAAAGTAATGACAATCAGGTTAAGCTATGAGAGAAATATGTTCCTCTGACAGTGTCGCGGTAGTACTTTTCACCTTCGCTGACTTGTGTAAGTGTATTGTCTTTGCGGCCGTCAAAATACAGCCCATATACATCAAGGTCGCTGCTCTATCACTTACTCCGAATCTTTGGGCAGCTAAAGCAGTGTGTTCTAATACTAGTGTGTTTTGGTTGGTTTTAGAGGATGGAAGAGRWAATTCATCATCAGCATCGTTTTTGGAAGAATCCATGTGCGACGCACCTACRTTGTTGTCGTCTGTATGAGAGTCTGGCTGATCTGAATGGTCAAGTGTTCTAGCTGATACTTTTCTGGTAAGTGTTGATGTTGAATGACGTTTTGAAAGCTTTTTTACGTTCATTTTTTTTTTGTAATCTTTTTTGTTTCAGGTAGATCATGTCGATGTCACGATGTCAAATAATTTTCCGGCAGAAGAGACAAAGTCGTCTCGATTGGACCTCAAACCTATTGGGTTCCTTAAAAACATTTATTTAAAAGTCAGAAATTTCTTATGGTATGTGGTGAGCATTTGTACAACTCTGGTGTATTATCAACTATTTCTGTAACCTCTTTACTCCTAGGTTCATAATTGTCGCCTCGGAGTCGCCGTATACGAAATCTTTCAACCTGATAACACAAAAGAACGTCCTGGCAAGAGTGAAGGAACTAGGCGTAGGTGAACGAATGTGAGTGATAGCACTCGGCGAAATCAAAGTCAAGAAGTGTGGCCGCAAACCGATTTTCACCTTGCGCTGTGGCGCGCCGCATTTTCGCTCGTATCTCGGGGATGGTACGGTAGCAAATGACGTGACAAATAACTCTTGTTTTATACATTTTGCCATGAGATGCGTATTTCAKGCGCTAGGTAGACAATTTCACGATTTTAGTTGAATTTCCGAAATTTCAAGGCCGGAGTTGGGGTTGAAGATGCAATCCGATCTCAAAACAAAAAGTTGCATTGGAATCAGGAAGTACTAAGGCAACTTTTCCGCACTATTAGAAATCCCGAATCGAAAAAAGTCCGGAATCGGAATTTAATTAGAATGTGACAAGTTTTGCATGTATTCTTAAAAATTCGCAAAATGATAATCATATCAATTAATATGATTGCATGTAAATGTATATAAGCCTGCATACGTCTGTAATAGCAATGTATATTTCTAAGCATAATTGTCTTTGAATGCTCAGCTCTTTTCACGCGCCACTGTTAAAAGTTTCTCCTTCCGAACTTGCTGTGGTGAAACACGCTCATCGTATTTTATTAGCCAAAAATATGTTTACGTTCTCCGCGCTGTGGACCTTCTCTATGATATACGTAAATGTACCTAGTTGAGTATGGTGTTAGACATACAGCTGCGGTCAAATTCTTAATAGTGCTGGGCATTCATTTAATATATGTAAACATACTTTTTTATTAAAACTTTTTCGTTGGCATGCCTTCAAAATCAGTTAGCTTCAGATGATGACATGAAAATATGCAACAACTTATTTCGCTTGGCGTGTTGTTGTTTTTTTTTTGCAATTGCAGGACTTTTTATTTGCAAAGCGTTTTCGGTCAATCAAAATCTTAGTAGTGAGTGAGAGAAGTGTTCGAAAAATTAAAATTTTTTGAAATTTTTTGTGAAAATTTAAATTTTCTTCATTTAAAAATGTTGAAGAATAAGAATTGTATGCTTGAGAAACTATTACTGAAAAAAAAATTGCTTTCTGAGGGCAAAACTTATGTAGAATTCCAAAATATTCTTAGTTACTCACCCACAATGGTAGGTAAGGCTTTGATTCGCAAAAGTAAATTCTAATTGGTCTTTGACAAAATGACGAAACATTTTATGGTCGGATGATTCGAAGATTGTTAAGTATGGCGGCAAATAGCGTCAATATGATAATAATGAAAACCAGCCGAAACGTACAATAAAAACGGAAAATTATAGAGATGGGAGTATCATAGTTTGGACATGCTTTTGTTGGCAAGGTGTAGGACCCATTTGTTACATTAAGGAAAACATGACTGATGATCCGTATGTCGAAATACTTCAGAAAGCCATACTGCCTTATAACAGTTAAGAATTCTGCTTGTTTGGACGTTCCAGTAGGACAACGATCCCAAGCACACAAGTAAAGTAGCTATTTGCTGGAAATTTTTGTAAGTAAATACTGAAATTGTTTATTATTTAAAATAAACCGAACCGGAATTATGAGTGACTTATTGAGTTTGGTTTTTGTTCGTCGAGAGATGACTTTACTTCTCAATTGCCTACTCAGTCCCAAGTAGCACCTGTTGGCAAGAGTTTTGCTTCGTTGGATTTCCAGGCTGACATTGTTGGGGGTGTTTATACTGGTTCCCAATTAGACGAAATTATCTACAATTAGCTGAAAACAGCGCCAACATAAAACTAATGTGGATTCCAGGCCACGCCGGCATACGCGGGAATGAACTGGCAGATAAACGCGCTAAACTAGCGGCTAGTGAACCGCTCGTTACGTTTGACTTTCTTGAGAATAAAGACTTATATAAGATGGCACACCAACACCAACTTAAATCGCTAATGGAGAGTTGGAGACACATCCAGCACCAATACACTTTAAATAACCCAGATAGGAGCAAACCAACCTATCCACCAAACTGTCGATGTAACGATATTAAATCATTTGTCCGCCTACGTTTAGGGCACACAATAGCCACACATTCGTACTTCTTCAATCGGTCCAGTCCGCCTTACTGCCAACATTGCCCGGAGGCTTCACTAACAGTACATCACCTGCTCGACGAATGCCACCATTTCACAGGAATCAGGAGGACTATCTTCGATAACCAAACACCTACAACACTTTTGAAAACTACGTCTCTCGAGAACGTTATAAAAATATCAAAATATCTGGATAAATGCGGTCTAAAACATTTAATATGACATCCTACCTAGCTTAGATAAGAACTTTGTTTGTGTTTTACTTAAGCATGTATATAGATTTTATGAAGATTTTAAATATATAAAGCGTGGACAACAGAACTTAATTTTAGTCACCTAGCCTTAGATTCACCAGCGAAAAGGAGGTCCTGGCAGCCAGTGCTCCTTTTTTTCGTGTAAATTAAATAATTGTATTATTATTTTTTTCACATTTATAAATAAAAATAAAAATATCTACAACTGCAAAGTTATGACTGTAGGGGTTAGAATTTGCCCATGGTAAGAGGCGACTAAAATCCATATGCACTATCGCATTTGTTTTACGAAACAAATGTCACCAGTCTTTGAGTTCTAGGGGCTCAACTGGTAGCAGCAAAAGTTACAAGGTCTTACCATAAAGTTTAACCTGGTACCAAGGGAAGAAATTATCCCTTGGAGTTTACTACAATCTGCTCATTGGGTTTGGCCCTTTGTGGAGATTCGTGGTAGATGTGGTTTAAACCTAAAGGCAGGCAGGGTTGAAAAATTCAGTCCAATGTGGAGTCGCATTGCGGCCGGGTGTCGGACCAAGATGGCTAAGGTGTCCTTATCCACCTGAACCATTTGGAACCAAAATATACGTGAAAAATGCATTTATATTACTTTGGGGCGCTTTGGAGTATTGAACTATGTGATTCTAGAAAGCATCGTGAGGTAAGGCCGTCGCCGGCGGGTACTCACATAAATTGCAACAATTGTTGTTGTCATCAGTGACGTGAGAGCCAAGTCGCGAGTGCGACGACTGTTTGTTTGATGACTGGTCGGTTGTTGATTTGCCAGGTCTAAAGCCACACTGATAAGGTCCAATCAGTTTGTTGACGGTGGTCTTCAATCTTTCACACAATACGTTTGATAAGCCTTATACGCGATGTTGAGGAGGCTTACCTCACGGTAGTTGGAGTAGATTGTGGGGTCTCCTTTTTTATGGATTGGGCAGAGCACAGTTAAATTCGAATCGTTGGGCATGCTTTCAACCAACCGTATTTTACAAAGAAGCTGATGCAAGCTCCTTTTCAGTTCTTCCCCGCCATATTCGCCGTCTCCTGGTATTATGCTTTTACTGCCATTCAGCAGGCTGGAAAAATGTTCCCTCCATAATTTGAGTAATCTCTGGGCATACGTCTCTCAATCCCATCTGGAGATTCTACAAGAGTATGCTCCGGCATTAAAGCCTTCTATTAGTCGCCGCATCTTTTCGTAGAATTTTCGAGCATTCTCAGAGGGCAGGAGTGCAAGTCGAGTAGAAAATCGGGCTGTCTGTTGTGATTGCAGCTTTTCGACGTCGAACCTTCCCTGTGTTTGTTGACGTGCATTATTTGCTGCACGGAGGCGGATGGGAATGTTGGCTGCAACAAGGTAGTGGTCCGAGTCAATGTTAGGACCCCGGAGCGCACGCACGCATAAAACACTGGAGACATGTCTTCCGTTTATCACAACACGATCGATCTAGTTGGTGGTTTTTTGATCTGGATACAGCCAGGTGGCGTGATGAATTTTCCTATGGTGGAATCTAGTACTGCAGATAACCATATTTCTGGCATCGGCGTAGTCGATCCGCCTTGATCAACTTTAGGATGTTTCGATGTGGAGGCTGACCGTACTGCCAAAGATACCTTCTTTGTCCACCCTGTCGTTAAAGTCGCCAAACACGATTTTGGAATCATGGCGGGGCAACTCTCATAGATGCGCTCCAAACGTTCATAGAAAGCATCTTTGGTCATATCGTCCGTCTCTTCCGTCGGGGCGTGGGCGCAAATAATCCCTTTAATAAGGATTATGACTATACATTCATCCACTGGGGTGAATGACTCGACTACGGAGTCTCTCCTCTGGTTGTGTTTTCATGGTACCTCTTTTGTTCCAATTTGGTTTCTAGTTTTCACAGCACTGTGCTTGTCTAAATTTTGCGCACCACAATTTTGTCACCTCACTTCTTGTTTTTTTTCTTTGTTTGTTTTTTTGTATCTCCACTATCACCACATATACATATGTACAGTATTGGACAAAACTAAAGCACCCCCTACTATGGTTAAGACAATCAAACTAAAAAAAATTTTGACTTTTTTAACAGGTTGCTCATTAATTTGTATTAAAATAAAGGTTTTCATTTTAAATTTTTAAAATTAAATAATTAAAACAACAAAAACATTTTTCTTTTAAAATTTGAAAATAATATCTGAAAATTAAAAAATAGTAGCAAATCCTTTATTTTGGGTGACTGAAACGCTTATTTTAGCCATAGAAGAAATTAAATTATTTACTGTATATCATGTGGTATGCCATTCCATGCAATTTGTACGGGTTCCAAAGGTTGATCCTTTGTTTCACAGTTTTAACTATTTATTTTGGAATTAACAATCTCCCATAAATTCTCGATGAATTTTACATCGAGGATTACGCCTGCAAATCTAAACCATCAACTCTTTAACTTTACAACCAAGTTTTGCAATGCCTAGAGTTATGCTTCGGATCATTGTCCTGCTGGAACTACCATTATAGTGGCATATGGTTTTTAGCATAGTGGCATCCCGTTTTTTAAAATGTCGGTGTAAACAAACCCGTTCCTTATTCGATTTATTAGATGAATATGCCGTCATGTGGCCAGAGAAAGAGCTCCAGACCATAACATTACCACCGCCATATTTAATGGTCTCAACATAATAATAAGGTTTGAGTCCTTGTCCTTTCGGCCTTCTCACACATCTTATGCCATCCGAATCTATAATAATATATTTCGATTCGTCTGAGAATAAAATGATATTCAGTTTCTGAATGCTCCAAGATGAATTGTTGTAAATATGAGTTTGGCTTTTCAAATCTTTGCTGAAGTAAAGGACTTTCTAGCTGGACGCCAACAGAACAACCCGCCCTCAACAGCTCGTTTTCTAATTGTCCATGCATTAATTAGTAAACAAAAGTGTTTCTGTATTTGATTGGAAAATACTGTGGTATAGATTTGGGGAACCTTTTTGATCAATAAATCGTCTCTTTATGTAATTTTTCGCTGTCTTCCTCAGCTGTGGCGAGAAAGTACATGCCAGTTTGCTGAAATATATTTATTAAATGGTTCACCACTGATTTATTCACCGAATATTTTTTACTTGTTTTATTTTGAGATAAACTGTTTTATCAATCACTTATTATTTTATTTGTAAAGTCGGCTGAATCAGTATTTTCCGCCAATATTGATTCTTAAACTCTAAATCGTAAGGTGGCGACGTCAAAAATATCTTTACAAAATGTCTCAATAACAGTTTCACTGAAATTTATACTTTTGAAAAGTTTTTTGTATAAAATTTTGTATCCCGAAAGAATATATAACTAATGTTATTGTTTTTATGAACTAATGTATGTACATAATTGTAACCTATAATTGTCCAACTAGTAATGTTATATTTTTCAAAAATTTAGTCATAAAAACACAGTAGGAGGTTCTTTAGATTTGTAAAATACTGTATTTGTATATTATATGTTTATTTAATTTTTAGCTCCGCACTTTCGGTCATCCCTGTTATAATTTTTTCGTTTCGTTACCAACTTTGTCACCACAGGTTCTTTTTTTTCAGAAAAATGAAACTCTGGAAAAGCGGCTGTTAACGTGTATGCGCACGGATCGATAACAGAAGAGGCTGAGCGCCGTCCGCCAGACCCCTTTTGTTAATTTTTCTTGGTGTCCTCATGTGCCTTGTATTAGTATTGATGTGTGTATGATGTGGGAGGTATGGTTGGTGTGTATGATGCGTGCAGTGTGTGATGAATCTCATTTAGCCAGCCAGTCTTCAAATAAAGGAAAAACATTTTAGAACAAAGAGAGAACAATAAATAAACTGTTACCAGTAATTCTAAAACTTTCACCAGCAACAACTATTTTTTGAAAAAGGATCGACTTTAAAAAGTATTTAATCAGGCTGTACTATCACATGATAAAAAGTAATGTGATATGACACTTAGAGCAAAATGCTGAAATTCAATAAAGGAGTATAGCTCTCAAAAAAATATAAAAATAAAAAAAAAACATTTACTTAACTACAACGAAAGCTATTTAACTAATATATATATATATTTTTTAACCTGGAGAATTATCCTGTGTTAGAAATATCGGTTGTATACAAATTTGACATACTTTCAAATAAAAAGAAACAATAGTTATAGTTTGTAAACTCATTACAATAAATTTATTATTATTTTTTGAAAACTTGGTACTTTTGGTATGTTTACTCGATTATAAACGTTTGTATTTATTACTCCTGTTTTCAAATATAACATAAAAAACWCACAAAGCCGGAGTATTTCTAAAAAAAAATACAATAAGTTTATTATTTTTTACCAAATACATAAATGATGGTTTTCCAAAGTTTGTCAAAATAATGGCTAATGCTATTCCACTTTTAAAATATATTATTGTGAATATTTCTTTCARTGTAWTTCARAGACTGMATTAATTTAATTTAATTCTTTTGAAATTTTTGTAGGTGGAGGTGCAGCAAGCTCTGCTATGGATGAGAATTCCATACGCTTTTTTAGGGAACCAATTACGGATGCAGATTGACCTTCACTATAAAGACGGCTGAGATCAACAGGTGGTGTATTTGAAGGTATTCGTTTCGACATCAAATTGTTACTAGCTTCAACCGAAATCGGAGCAGAMGTGTTGGACTGAATACTAGAAACTGCCAAGTCTATTGCACTATAATTATACTTCATACTATTGGCAGAGCCGCCTTTTATTGTACTTAGTACTGTAGACGTTGAAGCTTCACGTGAACGAGATATTGTCGCAAGAGTTGATGAGGTTGATTTAGGTGGTTTCATCATCATTGCAGATAGCGAATCTTTCTGTAATTTTAACATAGTAGCAGGCGAAAGAAAAAAATTTTCATCTTGTTTAATATGTTGCTGCTGAAAAAATGTATATTCTTGAGCTTTTTCTTGAGAAAATGCATTAAAGAAACTAGGGGAATCTACAATGGCAGCCACATTCGTCGAATTCGTACTATTGCACAATTTATTAGAAGRTGATAAGTTAGCTGTCGGTGTTGAAGGAGCAAATAGTGAACTCAATTGAGAAACAGCCTTATTCTGGTGGTAAAAAARTGAATTTTCAGTCTGATTTTGATTTTCACTTTGCTTTTTGTGAAGAAACATCTTTGGTCTTCAGTTTGGAATCAAATGAAGAAAGGTCAGTATCGGCTCCAACTGAAAGCAAATCAGATAATTCATTATGCGGGTTATTTAAGGACTTTCCTGCAACCAATCCGCAACGAAAATTATTTTCATTTTCAAAAAGTTTTGAATATGTTTGTAAAAGTGAACCATAGTCCGTTTKAACTTGAGATTCTGACTGTTTTTGCTTTTTCGATGAAAGGGACACATTTACCAATGCAGCAGCTGCCACAGCGCCCATTTGTTGTTGTATAAAAGCGCTAAAATCATCTGCTTTTGCCAATTGCATACAAGTTTCATACCCGAGAAATTTCGAAACTTGAGCTAAATTATTGTAGTCAGGTGTCTGCGTTTGATCGGTCTTAGATCCAAGGGTAGTGCCTGTTAAAAAATTTAAATCAGATCCTAAACCAAGTGTGCCGAGTGTAGTTGCACCGAGCGCTTCCGCCTGATGTAAAAGGAGAGCAGCATATTCCGGAGAGCGCATAAGTTCATTCATTTTTAAGGGATCATTTTTTATAYTATCCAATTCTTTCATAAGTTTTGTTTTATATAAGCTTGTGTTATTAGATGAGAAGATTACAGGTGATGAAAGCCTCGACGGCTCCGCTTTGTTTTTAGTACTTTCAGCAGTTTCTTGATTCTGYGTTCCCAACGATCGTGATGCATTGAAGTTTTTTGTGTAACCACTTACAACTGTTTCACATGAATTATCTTTTTGTTCTCCGCTCCTTTCAGAAATGATTTGATCATTAGTAGAGCTTCGATTATTTTTATCAGCACTATGCTGTTGAAAAATGTTAGTCAGATCATTTTGTATAAAATTAGGGGCTAGCCGATCAGCTAAATGGACTAAACTTGCGGCGACCAAATCATTCGTTGTAGAATGGAATTCTGTTAATTGTGTTTGAGACTCATTTGGTATCTCGTAATTCGATGTTATGTTTAATATATTTTGATTTCTAGAATTAAGTAATGTTGCACTGTTAGAATGCTGAGAATACAGTGGTGTTTCTGATTTGGTAGGTGAAGGGGAGCTTAATAAAGGTATTTCTGATTTAACTGGACTTGCGGAGCAKGAAGGTACCGTTATTGGACTGTCATGTAAATGTATTTCTGTAAAAGAGACAGTTGGTAAAGCCGATCCAATAGTTGACAAAGGCGATAGTATTTCTGAACTTAAAGTTGTAACGATCGAACTAGTAGATGTTTGGTTAGATGAAACATTAGTACTTTTAGTCGTTAACGATGGTATATTATTGGATCCTAACTGATTAGACGACGTCRAAGAWGCAAATGTACGAACTGGATTCATGTTTAATCCAGATGGTAAACAAAGTTGCTCCTGCAGCGACAGAATTTTTATTTCRCTACCSTTTCTATCAAGATTATGTTTTTCTATTTCCACAAWTTTTTTATCATATATAACKTGTTTAATTTCGTGTTGATGTAAATCAACACTGTATTCTACAGAAGAAGTRTGTTWAGCCTTATTGCCAATATGTGTCATTGTTTTAGGAAGAATAAATTTKCCWTCGTTCCCACAACCTAAAATTTCACAAATCYAGTTCCAAAAGATAGTATTATCCTGTTCCGCAGGAAGTTTTAAATATAAAGTGTGKTTTAACTTTTCTAAAAATGTTACGTCTTCAATAAAAATGCTGTTAAATTTAATTAATTCATTTCGCRACTTTGCATAATAGGTCGCACATGCTTGCAATTCAGAATGCACATATGCTGGTGCTTCCTTATCCAATATGACTGAATATTGCATTAAYATCGGACGTCCATATTCCAAWACCTSYTTGGTCTCATTCGGCGGCATAACCCATATTGATTTAAKTACTGWTTCTAAGCTKGGATTTTCATCATAATATGGAGCTATTAAAATAAATAATTGTACAAAATTTGAATTTTGATAACTATTTAGAAATTCTTACAAACTATTGTTGACACACACGGTGTATACGTAGTATCTGAAGATCCGCGCATTCGAATTTGGAAGTCTAACTGTGCATCGCAATCTCGCAATGAAGGATCCGCTTGAAATTTCGGATGGGAATGATACCACCCCACAAGCAGAAGTTGATCACACATTATCATATTTTTTATATGTTTTTCTTCTTGAACCGATTTTTGCATATTTCTGCAAGGATATGTCTTCGTTATGTTCAAAGCTAGAAGAAAAAGAAATGGTCCTTTATACTGACATTTCAAGACAAAAGACATTGTGATTTAATATGTTATATTATTAATGATGCTTAATTAAGTTTAGGGTAAACTAATAATAAAATACCTTAACGCCTTTTACAATACTATAATTTAAAACAAATAAGGAAGGGCTAAGTTCGGGTGTAACTGCACATTTTATGAACTTGCAAATTGCAAGAATCAAAGCCGGGGAAATACCTTCAGGTACGAAAGAGTTCAGGATTTATTATTCGACGAAATTATGTATTACAATCAAAATTGGTATCTATTCTATTTTAATTTAATATGTGTATCAGAGTTCAACTTGCGAACTCGATCCATCCGTGAGATATATTAAATAAATTCAGAGAGAATCCTTTTCTTATATACTTTATAACGCATATGTACATATATCCGTCAATATGTGAGTTGATTTAATGAGAGGGAGTGATTGCTCGGGTGAAAACTAATTGACTAAATTTCTTCTTCTTCTTAATTCGCGTGAACACCGCTTACGCGATTACAGCCGAGTTAACAACAACGCGCCAATTAGATATTCCAAGCGTAGCCAGGTCCTTCTCCACCTGGTCCTTCCAACGGAGTGGAGATCTTCTCCTTCCGCTGCTTCCTCCGGCGGATACAGCGTCGAATACTTTCAGTGCTGGATTGCTTTCGTCCATTAGAACAACATGGCCTAGCCAGCGTAGCCGCTGTCTTTTAATTCGCTGAACTATGCCAATGTCGTCATATACCTCATACAGCTCATCGTTCCATCGAATGCGATATTCGCAACATCGACTCATCAGTTGTTGTCATCGTCCAAGCTTCTGCACTAAATTTACTCCACATATTTTGTTGATATTATGTGAGGTATCTTAACGAAATTCAGAGAACATCTGTTTTCTGTTCCGACTTCCGATCTTAGACAAAGTCTCCTCTGGGTAACCAAAGAACATCTTTTTGAAGGTGAGGTAAAGTGAGAAGGCGAACCACACCAGCGCAGGGTTGTGCGCACAAACAGAAACACCCCAAATGAAAAGCAATAAACAGCCTAGGTTAGGTAAATAAAAAAAAAAAACGATTAATAGAAATTTACCTATGGTTATCTGTAGTACTAAGGAAAGAAAATTGTAGGAAAATTCATCAAGCTACCTGGCTGTCTATGGATCGAAAAGCCACCAACCAGATCGTGATAGGCGGAAGACACGTCACCAGTGTTTTAGATGCGCGTACGCTCCGAGGTCCTAACATCGACTCGGACCACTATATTTTTGCAGTCAAGATACGCACCCGTCTCTGTGCAGCAAGAAACGCTAGTCAACAAATACAAGGAAAATTCGATGTTAAGAAGCTGCATTCACAACAGACAGCYGAACGRTTTTCTACTCGACTTGCACTCCTGTTCTCTGAGAGCACTCATCAGCAACTCGATATAAGAGAACTGTGGGACATGTGCATTTAGACAGCTGATTGTGAAATTTGTTTATTTATTAAAGAAAAAGTGAAATATACTATTATATTATATATTGGAAAATCAATATAAATTTAACAAAAAAATAAGTTTATTATTACCTACGTTTACAGATAATAGAGTGAATTTAAAAGCAACAAGTTAAGAATATTTAAAATGGATAGCAAACTGTGCGTTGTTTGTTGCCTGCCATCTAAAAATATTAAAAATTGTTTTCGTTAATATACCTGCACATAATTTAATTAGTAATATAAAACTGCTTCCCTTTGATGCTGTAAATGCAAACAAGGGGTCAGACTTCAAGTGACATTTGCCAAAAAATAGAAAAAATCGGCCATTTTTGAACAGTGTTGTCTACTAAAATGGCAGTGAAAGCATAATACCAGAAGAAGGAGAATATGGCGGCGAAAAACTGAAAAAAAAGCTTGCATAAGCTTCTTTGTAGAATATGGTCGGACGAAAGCATGCCTGGCAATTCAAATTTAAGTTTGCTCTGTCCAATCCATAAAAAGGGAAACCCCACAATCTGCGCCAACTACCGTGGGAGAAGCCTCCTCAACATCGCATATAAGATTCTATCGAGCTTATTGTGTGAAAGATTAAAGCCCACCGTCAAGAAAGTTATTAGAATTTACTAGTGTGACTTGAAGCCTGAAAATCAAAAAACTAATCAGATATTCACCATGCACCAAATCTTGGAAAAGACCCGTRAAAAGAGAACCGACACACACCACTCCTTCGTCGGTTTCAAAACTGCTTCTGACAGAACGAAAAGGAGCTGCTTTATGTCGCGATGTTTGAATTTTTTTATCCTCGCAAAACTAATACGGCTGCGTAAACTGACGTTGAGCAATACCAAAAGGACCTCTTTGGTCCATTCGATGCCAAACGGGATTTCAGACAAGGCGACTCAGTTTCGAGTGATTTCTTCCATCTACTCTTGGAGGAAATGATTCGAGCTGCAGAACTTAATAGATCAGGGATAATATTCCATAAGAATGTACAGCTGCTGGCGTACGGCGATGATATTGATATCATTTTCCTCAACATCCGCGCCGTTAGTTCTGCTCTTTTTTGAATGGATATGGAAGCGAAGCAGATGGGTCTGGTAGGGAACCAGGGCAAAAAGAATATCTCCTGTTATAATAATATATATAATATAATATAATATCTCCGTAGATAATTTTGTCTATCTAATATGATAATAGTTCCAATCAACACCACCAACAATGTCAGCTTGRAAACCTAACGCAGAATAACTCTTACCAACAGCTGCTACTTCGGACGAAGTTTTAAATTGAGATGTAAAGTCCTCTCTCGACGAATAAAAACTAAACTCTATAAGTCATTCATTTTTCCCGTTTTGTTATATGGTGCAAAGGCATGGATGATGACTGTATCGATGAGTCGACGTAACGATTTTTGAGAAAAAGGTTCTGTGGAAGATTTTTGGTCCCTCGCGCATTGGGCACGGCGGATACCGCATTAGATGGAGCGATGGGCTGTATGAGATATACGACAACAGCGGCTGCGCTAGCTAGCTCATGGCGTCGGTATAGTTGAAAACACTCCAGTATTTGGCCAGTAACCGCCGGGGGAATCAGAGGAAGAACTTCACTCCGTTGGAAACTGCAATGGATTTTCGGCAATTTTCAACCTTTATGAGCGATGCTGCTCGGTGTCTCTCCTGGAGACCTTAAGCTCCCCTTTAGTAACGTAAACCCGACAGCTCACCGGGTTGAACCAAGGATCGGTAAAAATCGATGTGCGAAAAATCAAACAAATAGCTTACCTGCCCCTGGTACCTGCGGCACCTCCGGAAGGGGAAGAATCCTGAGGTGACGGAGGTTCTGGCCAGGAGCAGAGTCAAGGAAAGCAGTGAATGCGTTAACGCAACCCCGACCGTCAGGCCAACCCATCGCACCGAAACCCCCTGAGTGGAGGAGAGACGGTGAAGATACGCAGATGCTCTAACGGGCATATATATGGCTGCACTGCCTCTTAACTACCCGGCGGAGACGTTGGAGTCGGAGAAGCTTGCCGTGCTGCAGGACCTTGTAATGGAAGAGGTATTCAGAGGCAGTGAATACGCGGCGTCCTTCCTTGTGGCCGATCTTATAGGGGGATGTTGCAGGTGGACTGCAAGGACTAGACGTCCGCTAGCTGGCTACGGGAGATCGTCCCCAAGTTGGAAGGCTGGAAGAGCCACATCCTCTGCGCAAAAAGAACGACGTTGCTCCCTAGATGGGCAGGCAAGCCGTAAGAGTTTGCTCTAGGTCTGATCAAATCAGAACATGGGCCTCAACATCGCGGCTTGGCGGGCAGTCAGCGGCAAGGTCGAAAATAATGGTTGGAGACTAAACTTGTGTATTGACGACGAGTCGTACAAGTATGTCCGAGGAGCAAGCTTCCGCCTATACCATAGGTTCAACACAGTTGTCTTAAGGCCATACAAGGCTACAACGGCCACCGGGAGCCAGGAAGCGGAGAAGCTAGTTTTGGATGATGTTGCCACTCAACCCACAGACAGTACGGCAGGACAGGCTAGGACTGTTGTGATTTCAAAAGTCGCCGACAAGAGAACTTGCGCTCAAGGAGGCAAGATACTCTCCATGCACGAACTCCTCGAGGGGCTATGGATGGCAGTATGGATGACGGCGGGGATGAGGACCGGCTTCTCATCGAACCGATCCTATAGTGGCCATCAACCTGGAAGTCGCCTGAATTATCTTGCACCAAGAGGCGGCAGCCTCGGCTGCATTAGCAAGTAGGTTCACTTTGGATAAACCGGGCATTCTGCTAATCCAAGATCCGAGAGTCTATAGAGGGGAGGTTAGAGGCCTCAAGACGGATTCCAACAAGATAATCTGGATCTCTTTAGCGAGAGTCCTAGAACTTGTATAGACGTCAGGAACAACATTGACTTCTTTTGTATTTCAGAGTTCCTGGCATAGGCTGTAGTGGCGGTGCAAGCCAGCGACTATGAAGGCACAGACTTCGTCCTGACATCAGCCTATTTCCAAGTAGAGGCATCCGCAACACCCCCAGAGGCTGTGGATAGACTGGTGAGGTGGCTGATGAAAGCCGCTACAAAAAAAAAAATTAAATAACTTTTTTCAAGAATTTGGATTGTCCGCCACTATCACGCACTGGAGTCCGTAGTTTCGGTTCAAAGAGAGTATAGGCGCACGCTTGGCGGCAAACCTCCGAGCAGATGGACCATAATGAGACTTGTAAACAATTTTGCCGAGCATGGGACAGTCAACAGACGACATTACCATCGAAACCCTTCAGTTGCTGCCATACAAAAAATCCACGTGTTTCGACAAGAAGCTTATCTGCTCAAATGTGTGTAAGCAGACAGTCATTACAGTCAATTATGCACAAAGATTTGGACTTATTTCCATATAAAATTCAAATGACCAACAAACTGAATGCTGCAGACTTTCCGATTCGCTTGGAATTTTGCCAGAAGATGCTTCAAATGGTGGAAGAGGATACCCACAGATACTCCTTGAGACGGAATTGCATCCACTTCGTGTCACAGTGTGGTGTGCAGTTTCACCACACTGCATTGTCGGACCCTACTTCTTCGAAAAAAACGGTCACACCGTTACGGTTACTGGAGACCGTTACTTGAGCATGTTGAGAGAGTGTTTCTATCCAGAATTACGCSGAATGAGAATTTCTTTCAACTCTGTGTGGTTTCAGCAAGACGGTGCAGCTCCTCACATAGCCCAACCTGTTATGACAGAGTTGCGACGAAAATTTCCCAATAAGCTGATATCCAGAAACTCCACATTCCGTTGGCCACCCAGGTCGCCTGACCTTACTGCACCTGACTTTTTCTTGTAGGGTCATTGCAAACAGGAAGTCTACAAAGCAAAACCAAHAAATTTGAATGAACTAAGGCAATCCATTCGAGAAACAATTGCGGCTATTCCTGTCTCAACTCTCCAAGCAGTAATGAACAAATTTATGGTAAGATGCCGCACTGGCATCAACGAGTAGCGGGGGGCATTTAAATTAATTATTTTTAAAACTAATTGAAAGCATCGCAGACTTCGGTAGGGCTCATGTCGTGGGCAATGCGCACTTAGCCGACGGCAGCATTTGAAGTCATGCTTGAACTCACAATGCTTCATTTAGTGATCGGAGCACACACTTCTGCAAATAACGGCAGAGGGGTGTGGCAAAGGTACGGTAATCTCATCCCAGGGGATGAAAGAGATAAGTGGTAGCATTAGCAAAAAGGTTAACTTCAAGAAGAAGTTCAAGGATACCCTTGGCAGCGAGAATGAGTGGAACGATTCTGAGGAAAACGTCGGAGGGAATCGATGCAGGGTGATGAAAAGTTTTCTGAGCATTTTTCAGGCAGAAGTCTTTGCCATAATTCGGTACATAGACGGAGGATTAAGGCCGTTCCATGTTTCTGAATAAGGATCGCATCGTTTTACTAGCACAATGCACAGTAGCCGCAATGCTTTCTAGACGAAAATGTCAATGCCATTTTTTGTTTTGATGAGAAAAGTATCTGAAGGGTTCGTCCAAAAATAAACTTCCTTGCTCAAGAGCAACAATCTGTATTCTCCCGCATTAGCTATGTGAGGTTATTTTTATACCTTGAACAGGGTATATTAAGTTTATAACGAAGTTTGTAACACCCAGAAGGACGCGTGGGAGACAATACAAAGTATATATTTAAATGATAACTATATTGAGCTGGGTTGTTTTAGCTATGTCCGTCTGTCTGTATATATACGAACTAGTCCCTCAGTTTTTAAAATATCATTTTGAAATCATGCAAACATAATTTTCTCTTCAAGAAGCTGCTTATTTGTCGTAACGGACGTCATCGAACCACTATAACATATAGCAGAAATACAAACTAAACGATCGGAATCAAGTTCTTGTATGGAAAACTTTCACATTTGACAATGTATTGTCATAAAAGTTGGCACAGGTAATTTTCTAAGATAATAATGTAATATACGAAGAAATTGTTTAGATCGGCTTACYATAGCATATAGCTACTATGCCAACTAAACGATCGAAATCTGGTGCTGGTATGGAAAACTTTTGCATTTGACAAGATATATTCACGAAATTTGGTATAGGCTATTTCCTAGGGCAGCATGGTAATCTCTGAAGAAATTGTTAAGATTGGCGCACTATAGCATACAGCTGTCATACAAACCGAACGATCAGAATCAAGGGCTTGTATGGAAAACTTTTGTATTTGACGTGGTATCTTCACGAAATTTGACATGGATTACTGTTTAATGTAATAATATAATCCCCGAAAAAATTGTTCAGATCGAATTTCCATCGCATATAGCTTCCATACAAACTGAACACATAGTTACTAAAAGAAATGCACCTGTGCTTCGGTGCAGCCGAAGTTAACGTTTTATCTTGTTTTGGAACTGATTTCTTTCTTTTTTAAGTAATAAAATTTGCAAATGATTCTTAAATGAATTATGAACCGTATTTATTTTTAGCATAAAGAAGTAAATTAAACGATTTACCGGCATCAGCCAAAAATTGAGCATGTAGTCGATACTCCCCTGCCATATACTACATATGTACAAGTATGTACTATACAAATAGTAATTTTCGTTTTCCGAACAAAACTTATGTCGGTCAGTGAATATATTCTTCTTTACTTATTGACAACTGTTTCGCTTGAACGACTTCTGTGCGCCGTTCGGTTTATATACATTCATTAGTGTTTGATTTAAATGGGAAAGGACGTAAGGAATTTAATTGTATTAGGTAAAGGCGCATATTAATCCACTTTAAAACTCTAACATAAGCTACAGTGAAACTTCGATAAGTCGTAACTTCGATAAGCGAAAAACCTTGATATTTCATAGTATTTCTTCGGTCCCTAGAAAAATTCACGAAGAATGCATGTATTTCGGTTCCTTTGATAACTCGTATTCTCTTGAGACAAAAATTGAAAAATGTGGTGAAAGCGCGGCCGTTGATGATGAAGTGTGCGTTCAATGGAGAGAAAACATTCAAAAGTTAATACAGAATTATGAGCCYAAGAATATTTTCAACGCGGATGAAACGGGTCTTTTTTACAAGTGTCTGCCTGATCGCACTTTGTCTTTAAAAGGCCAAAGTTGTCATGGTTGCAAATGAGCAAGGATCGTCTTACTCTGTTGCTTGCTGCAAATATGGATGGGTCAGAAAAATTTAAACCATTAATGATTGGTAAATCCATGAAACTAAAAACTACTAAAAACATCAAGACGTTCCCTATGCTTTATCGTGCAAATTCAAAGTCATGAATGACACGTAATTTATTTCTTGAATGGCTACAATAGGTAAACCAACAAATGATAAAATAAAATAGAAAGATTTTATTATTTATTGATAATTGCACCGCCCACACTGCAATGGAACCTTTGAGCAATGTGCAGACTGAATTTCTCCCACCTAACACCACTTCAGTTTTGCAACCACTCGACAAAAGCATAATCAAAAGTTTCAAAACATTGTACCGTAAAGAAGTTGTTGTTAAACTGCTTGAAAGCATCGAAAAAAAAAGGATTATTCCATTTCGATTTATGGTGCAATGAATATTGYCCATAAAGCCTGGACAAATATCAGTAAATCGTCTATTAAAAACTGCTTTCGAGCTTGCGGTTTTGTTAAGGATCAAAATGTAGTTGTAATCAGCGAAGATGTACTTCACATAGCAGAGTGGGCTCATGTTCCACAAAATGCAGAAACAGGTGTAAACTTTGATGACTATATTCATGTTGATGATGAGTTGGTGATTACTGGAAGCCTCAATGATGATGAAATTCTGGGTTTCGAAAACATCGACGATGAAAACGAGGAAACATTTGAAATTCCCTCAGTTTCCACAAAGGTTGCGAAAGCTTCAATTGAAAATTTGCGTCTTTTTTTCATGGCATCAAATGTTGAAGACACTATTTTTAATGACATTGTAAACATTGATAATGCTATAGATAAAATACGCCAAAATAATGTCCGTCAAAAACATATTACGGATTTATTTTAAAATGAAAACTTTTCTTAATTTTTTTGTACAATTTCTCAAAATACATACATACATATATTGATTGAATAACGTATGTACTTTATATTTTAAAATTTAAATATGTACAATCATTTCTTGTTTTTTATGTAAAATTGAAAAAATAAATAAAAAAAAACTCTATAATTCGTATATTCTGTATGTTGCCTCTATAAGTAGTATAACTTGATATCTTGAAAAACTCCATAACTCGTATTTAAATTGTGGTCCCTTGCAAATACGAGTTATCGAAGTTTCACTGTACTAGGAAGAAACGCTTCTTTAAATGATGTTCCTCTTCCCCATGGTCGTCTTTAAATAATTTAAATGTGTGCCTAAGTTACATAATACTAACGATATTTTGTGGGTGAGGCAATAATATGAAAAGTAAGCGTAAATACAAACATTTTTATAATTGATTATGCAAATGCTCTTCTAATATAGAAAGTAGGGAAAAATATGGTATCATACATGAAGAGATCAATTCAGCTTTGTGGCAAGAAATAAGAGGAAGCATGCCCGAAGTAAAAATTTTTTCTTACGAGTCCTGTATTTGGAATGAATTATGTTTGTTGTAAGGATTCACAAATAGTTGTGGCTGTATTATTGGAAGTGTATGTATGCAGCTGGTATCAGAAATTGTATCTTTATGAATAAAACCATGTACCTAAACATATTAAAAGAAAACTTACTCCAAAGGTGCATTGTATTATATTAAACCTGCTAATTATAACAATTTAATATTTTTTGTTTTTGATTTTAAAGATACTGAAATTCGTAGCCAAAGGTCGTTACAAAATACTAAAACTGTTTATTTATATTTAAATTCAAACTTACTGTGAGTATTTATATCCCAATGGCCTCCAAAATAACCGCAAACTTCGCGCATGGTTAAGTGGCAATGGAAGTCAACCAGCAGCAAAGCCGAAGAATTAAATGTAATTAAAAATGGTTGTACTTTTCCCATCGATATAAACGACACTGCTTTTATTAACATATTTCCATCACTGAAAGCAAAATACGTTAAACAAAATTAATGAGGTGAAAAAGAGTTTCTATGTATACATGAGTATATAAAAGCGAAATTTTGTACGCACATTCCTCATGTTCTGAAACGGCTGGACCGATTTCAATGAAATTTTAGGACACTTTTAAGGATAGCTCAGTGATTGTTCCTGTAAAGTTTGTAAATTTCCCGATCGTCACGTTCAATTTTAATGATTTTAAATGCATTATCGATGGGCACACCTATTTAGATTTTTAAATACAAGTTCGCTGACGCTTACATGCCTCTCTTCTCCATGCGCAAACAATACTACAAACTCTTTACTTTTGCTTGTAGGGAAGGAGGGGTCAGTGGAGAAAATGCCACATAATTATTCTAGATATTTTTTATTTACACTTTTATTAAAAAAGTTTTAAAATTAGTAGAAAGTTATTATTACCTTTTTATATTTACGTAAGTGTTATTATAGCCGTGTTTTATTTGACCATCATAAGCTAATAGCTAAATCATGGAAAAATAAAACCCATTTAGCGTATTTCATATTTTTGCTTAAAAACGAAGTGAGAAGCGGGCGGGAACGTCAGCTGATATTCAATTTCAAAATATCTGATGTGTAGAGCAGGTTAGTTGGAATTATTCAATTTGTAAACGGGATATTAAATTACTATATAATATTACATATTTATTTTTTTCATTTGATGATATTATTACAAAAAAAGTATGACATATATATACATATTTGTATTAATTTTGATTTAAATGAACTTTATCGTTATTGCCAACCACTTTTTTTTTGGAAAAAGAAAAAATTTATATGAGTTGGCATTTTACATTTTGCGACAATGCAGTATCAACATATTTTGTTCATTTTGAGGTGTTTTATTATTGAAACTTGACTAATGCCCTTTTAAGGTACTACGATTTTTCGATTGGGCTGCATTTTCGTAGCAAAGAATTTATATAAAATTATATACTACTGTGATCAAATTGAAAGGTGAATTTTGTCGATTTCATTTCCTTTAAAGTAATCCCCTCCCGCTGCAATACATTTATGCCAACGAATTTTCCAGTCATCATAGCACTTGGAAAAATCCTCCGTCGTGATGGGCATCAGAGCCTTCTTCGTTTCAGCTTTTATATCCTCAATTGAGTCAGAACGGTGTCTTCGGAGTGATCATGTGAATTTGCGGAATAGTAAGAAATTACACGACGGTAAATAAGGCAAACTTTTGAGAGTCGGTATGAGACACGTTGCCACTTTTCTTATCTGAAGTGAACATCAGAAAATTCTTCAATTTCTTAATGAAATTTATTATTAAATTCATTTTGCTGAACAATTTTGTCGTTCTTGAGTATTTGGGAAGTAATTCCTTATAAAACCGCATTATTGTTGACCAAGCGCACTCATCGCAGAGTTATGAACCAATGCATTTGAAATCGCGGAATGATACTCAGCTTGTTAAAATATTATTAGTCCATGATGGTGCGTCTAACCGTTTTAAAAAGCATATTAAAGTTTTTAAAACTGAAGTTGTTTTAGAATAATATTAATAATTAAGCGTTTTGACTACGCATATTATAGTTTTTAAGGAAAGTTAAACGGATATATCTGAATACTGATACAATATAATAATTTTGTATAGTAATTGATATTCATATGTTGAAACAAATGAGTAAGATTAAATGACAGGTAATTTACAAGTGACAAGACTTCGCTTAATATTAGTTCATGTATGCTTAAATGAAGCTATTAAAGTCAAGGAAATACTTTCAGGCGTTGGCTAAAATTAACAAATGTTTTGAAAGAACGTGAATGAATTAAAATTTAATTAATATGCAAATTTAAGAATTATATTAAAATCAACCTCGAAGAAGATATAGTTGACATAAACTAAACCGTAGATTAAATTTAATATATTGAGCCGATATGCAAAACTTAATCAGAGGATCGGGATTTAAGTCATTAGGGATATTTGCTTTGGTCTGAAGTTTAACCCAATATTTAGCGCTACACAACAAGTGTTTTAAGTTAGCGTGTCCACTTAATTGTATTAAAGTTTCACAAATTTTTACCAATCCACACAACTTAAATTAAGTTTACAAATGCCGATGGAGCAGATGGATTGCCGGTCGACCTACTCAAATATGTCGGCGAAGAACTGATAAAGAGCATGCATTAGGTTCTTTGTAGAATTTGGTCGGACGAAAGCATACCCAACGATTGGAATTTGAGTATGCTCTGACCGATCGACAAAAAGGGAGATTTCACGATCTCTTTCACCAACCACCATGGTATAAATCTTGGAAAAGACCCGTGAAAAGAAGATTCACGAATACCATCTCTTCGCAGCGGCAGACAAGGGGGCTCWAGGAGCTAGGCGGAAGTTTAGCTTCCTTGACGCCCTCTTGCCAGAAGAGCGGGCGCTGTTTGAGGAGCGACGACATGCCCTCATGCAGCGGCGCTTCGCCTGGCGAAAGTGCCTGTTGCCACTGATCAGTCGGATTCGGGTGAGTCATACGCCCTCTGGCGAATCCGGCGGGTGTGAAGACCCGCACAGGAAGAGTATGAGCAGTGCCAGCATGAATGGTACTTGCGTTACCTYCAAGATGGGAAGACTCCCGAGGTAGCAGAGGCTTCACCCAGGAGTAGGAGCAAAGGAAGCAAGGCATCCCCAGCAGAGGAGCGTGACAGGACCGTGTCTGCTCGTGCGCAAGGCAGCGGAACCAGCAACCCTGGCCCGGTCAGTGCTACCTCGACCGCAAGCTGTGGCGATGAAAGGGCAGCGCAGTCGGACACGTATGCTCAAACCCCGAAGCGGAATAGCTCCCCTAGCTATTAAAAGCATCCGCATGGCTGCACTGCTCATGGAGGAGGTATCCAGAAGGAATGAATACCCGGCGTCCTTCCTGGGGGAGGAATTCAAAGGAGATATGCTGCAAGTGGACTGAAAGGACAATACGTCCGCCAGCTGGCTGCGGGAGCTCGCCCCAAAGCTGGACGGGTTCTCTGCGCGAGAAGGCGGAAGATTTGCCAATTATGCATTTCATGACAATGTTCCTCCCCCGATGCAGAGACAAGCCCTATGAGGGTGAGAGATCAGAACCTGGGTCTCAGCATCTCGCCCTGGCGCGTCGTTAGCAGCAAAGTGGAGGAAATAGGAGACATGAAAGGTTGGAGACTGTACTTGTACATTGCCTGTACTACAGGTTCAGCACGGTGGTTATGCGGCCCCACCAGCCCACAGCCACAGGGAGCAAGGGAGCAGTAATGGCTGCGACTCCACAATACAGGGGTATCGAAAAACAGGCAGTGACTGTGATACTATAATGACCGTCAATACAGAAATCCTCCAGGTGAACCTGCATCACGCAGCTTCAGCTGTCATAACGAGCAGGAGGGAGAAACTGGGTATACTGCAAGAGAGATCCAAGAGCCTTGGGTCCATAGGGGAGATGTTAAAGGCCTCAAGACGGAGTCAAATAAGGTAATCTGGGATCGCTCTAGCGAGACTTAGAAGTTGCATAGTTGTCAGGCATAACATTGAATTCTTCAGTGAAAGTGATCTTCATAGCCAAGGTAGGAAGGAAGGATTACTCATTGGCGAAATCTTTCAGGCCAATCAGTCTTTCGTACTAAAAACCATGGAGAATATCGTGGACCACGAAAAAAGGATGAAAGCGCTGAAAAGAGCAGCGCTGCATGCGACTCAGCATTCCTACAGAGCGGGCAGATTACCAACACGTCTCTGTACCAGATAACCTCTGAGATAGAGAGTTCACTGGAGCATAGGGTGTGATGCTTTGCGCGTTCTTGGCCATCGAAGGTGACTTTGATAACACGTCTCACAAGAGTGTAGCCAGGGCACTGGAGAAAAGGAATGCGGCAGCACCAGCAACAAGAGGCTGCCCACAGGGGGTTGTGCTATCACCCCTGCTATGGAGCCTGGTCGTAGACCTGCTAGCACTTATAACGGAAAATGGGATCCGCTGCCAAGGGGATGCGGACGACGTTGTAATTGTGGTAATAGGAGGACACTCCCTGCGACCTAATACAAAGAGGTCTAAACCTGGCGAAGAGGTGGTGTAGGGAGGAGACGACCGTAGTCCCGTAGTCAACCGTGTTGATCAAAGCAACAAAAGCTTTAATGGAGTACAATCGGCTGGCGGGAAAGTAATGGAGTGGTAAGCCAAGGATCGTTAAGTGGTTGTTCGATCAATAATCAGGTACGGGGCGGTGGCCTGGGCCTCAATAGCGTCGCAAACTTCGGTAAAGACCAAACTATTGAAGCTACAGCGGCTAGCCTGTGTCCGCATGACGGCCGCAATGCGCACTTGCCCAACGGCAGCACTGGAGGTTCTGCTTGAACTTACTCCGCCAGGTAGCCAAGCACACACTTTTGCAAATAACCGCAGAGGGGTTTGGCAGAGGCAAGGTAATCTCGTCCCAGAACATGGAACGTATCCYCCATTTTACTATAGGAAACGCCTCTTTACACGGTTTCTTTTTTTGTGACGCGCCGATAAACCCGTTTCGCAGCCTTTCTCGAACTTTAAACTCGTTTTTCTCATAATTACTTTTCTAGAAACGGTGTGCATGATATCTCAAGTTCTCCTCAACCAATTCACATGAAATTTTACGCAGAGAACCTTCACCATTTTGTAAATTATTTTTTTTCAAAAACGTTTCGCAGGACGTACACTTTTACTCTTCACGGATTTCACATAAATTTTCATTTTAGATCACGGAAAGGATTTATATCCTGCACACCAGAACAAGCCATTGTTTCATCAGGCTCTACTTCGCCAACCTGCAGTTTTTTTCAATTTAATTTTTTTTTTCTTATATTACCTATGTTTTGTATTCTTAAAATATCAATAAAAAGCATGTAAAAAATTGATAGTCAAAATAATTTTTGATTTTTTGTTATCGCGTCAAAAAGGATACATAATATTCCGGCTTCTAGAGCAGAATACCTTCTTAAAGAAGAAGACTTGAACCAACTTTTACATTGCTCTGGTATACTCGTGAACATATTTTCAAGCAATTTATACAGATAAAACTCATACAATTACCGATTCGATTCGGGGTTTGGTTAATTAGAATAACGAAAGTCATTATAGGTAACTGGTGGCCCAAGTATAGGCTTTTTTCAATAGCCTTTTTTTTTTGTCATGTCATGTTTTTTTGTTCAGTATTGTTTGGCAATTCATCATGAAAGACTTACACGCCTGATCGTCCAACTTTATTACATAATTCACGTTTTGTTAAGAATGTGTTTCGAGAGCTCCGCAAACTTATGATCACCATCATCGGCCTACTGAGCGTACTATTCGCCACACCATCAACCATCTTGAGACGCGACAGTCATTATTGAATAATATTCGACTGCATAGACCACGTCTAGCATGCAGTGAAGAAAATAACCAGCCATGGGTGAGACTGTATGCAAAGTCAGTGGACAGTCGCTTCGGCGCCGTTCGCAGCATCTCGGATTGACGTATGGAACGACTTGCCGCATTTTACGTCGAAATTAAATTGAAAGCATACAAAAAATAGATTGTGAATGAACTGAAGCCGCACGAAGGGCTCTTAAAAATTTCAAAGAAGATCCAATTGTGGGCGGGTGGTATCATCAGTCCATATTTCTTCCAAAAGAGAATATAACCATCAGTGGCGCCATGATAACTACTGATTGATGCGACAAGACGGCGCCACTACCCACACATCGCATTCGCCAGTTACCAGTCGACATACGCGAACAAGTCATCGAAAATTGGACTCAACGAATGCACCATCTGAGACGTAGATGCGGCGAATCTTTGAAGATAATCTTCAAAAAGTAAATGCCAAATAATGTTCTTTCCAATAATAATAGACATTCTTCATTAAATAAAAGTTCTTGTTTTTTATTTAAAAAATCAAATATATATATTTCAACAATAAACTATAGAATATCTAATATTATACGTTCAGTTAAGTTTGCTAAAATTTAATATATTAGATGTTTACCGATTTACATATATGTATCTACTGTTTATATGTAACGGTAAGTCTGAAAAAGTTTTAGGTGGTATAAGGGAACAAGGTTAGTAATGTCTGATTATATTTTATTTTGGTAATACCATATATTATTAACAGCTGGAGATGCTTTCTAAGTTTCGTTAGTCCTGAATATCATTTTATCGATTTTAGATATAACGATACACTGTTATTAGAAAAAACTATTTTTGACACATATACCTCTTATTACTAAAGAAACAGTCAGCCATACACACTGGGCTCCACATATTCAATATGTGGTGGCTTGAACATTTTTGGTCCGCTTATCCGCCAGGTATGATAGCAAAGCTGCACGCAAATGCCTAAAGGAGCACATTGCAAATAAGGAAGCACGACAGAGCTGAAGAAATTGGCAAACAAAATGATTGGGTTGTGATCAAATGAACCCATCACCGAAGAAGACACTACAAAAACCGCCACCATTTCCGATGCAATAATCATTAGGAGAACCTGCTAAAGGAGGCAACAATGAATACCCCCGGTGATTTCAAGATCAAAATAGAGAAAGTGCTCGGTAAACAAGCACAGATAAGGGCACTAACCCATGAAGTAATGGTAAAAATACGAGGTCTTGACTAAATCACTACTAAAAGAGACATCGCAGAGGCTATACGTTCCCAAATAAAGGAGCTGAACTAGTTTGATTCAAACTCGATTAGGAGCAACCTGTGCGAAGTAAAAGCAGAGGAGCTGCCTCGAATATGACCACCTTGCGAAAACATGCAACAATTCCGACGACAGAAGTCATGTGAAAAAACCATCGTGTAGTGTTTGTAACAGTAAGGATAAAACAGTGACCACCAAATAGGTAATAAGAAATTTCTTCTGTAGCTAAAATCATAGCTAGCATAGCTTTCATACTGGCAGAATCAACAACTCATCGACGAAATCAGTCGACTATTCACGTCAGGTAAAACAAGAATCGTGCCTGTACAATCACTCAAATCGAATCAATCATAAAAACGGCTATAATCACACCATTTGACCTCTTCAAGTTCCAAAACGCAGCTCAGACCTTTCAACGTTTTATCGATGAGGAAACTCGAGATCTTCCTTTTGTTTTCGCACACATCGATGACCAGCTCATGAAACAGATCACAGATCGTATTTCTTCAGCACTATGGCTTAATATATGGCTTATAATAAAAACATGCTCAGGCCTTAGAAGCCGAGTTCCACGTGTGGATCATTTCCCCTATGGAATGAAGCATCTTGCAAAATTAGTCGAAATATTTTTAGAAAAGAAATCAAACAGAATGTATTGGGATAAAATAATGAATGAGTACAGCCTTTCAGATGCGCCACCTGAAGACCAAAAATTGTCAAAAKCGGAATAGAGATATTCATACCCCCAGATATATATATGTAAACTAGGACTCTTAAAATTATTAACCTGAAACCTGATTATTCGAATAACCAGTTTGTACGGTTCGTAAAAATATTAAGTCACYAATACTTATCGAATAGGCCTTCTTATGCGACTTTGTACAAAACATACAAGGAGTGCTCAACTCTAACTTATTTTATTCAAAATAGTCTCCTTCTGCTTCAATACACCTTTTTGCAATGTCCAAAAGCACGTCGAACGAGTGGTTTAAGTCGTTGGCCGGTATGGCCCCCAGTATGCCTTTTGAATGGCCGCTACGTCTGCATAACGCTTTCCTTTCATGGTTAAATGCATTTTTCCGAAAATAAAGAAGTGGCATGGTGCCATATCAGGTGAATACGGGAAGTGGTTAATGGTCAAAATGTGATTTTTGGTATAAGAATCGGTCACAAGCGTCGATCGTTGAGACGGTGTTTTTGGTTATCAGCCAACTTGTGCGGAACAAAAAGTGCACACACCTTTCGTAAGCCCAAATGTTCAATTCCGTGACTTTCTATGATGATTCCGGTTGATTCTTGATGAATTCACGCACAGTTTCGATGGAATTTCCGGTGATTTCGGATTTTGATTGGTCCACATGTTGATCGTCATTAATGTCCTCACGACCAGTTTGAAAACGTTGAAACCACTCGTGCATTCTACTACGGGATAGGCAATCATCGCCATAAACTTGTTTCATCAATTGAAACGTTTGGGTAAAAGTTTTACCAATTTTGAAACAAAATTTAATGTTGGTTTTTTTTTTCGAAGATCATTTTCTCACCGACTACAAAAACATACTGAGACTTAAAACGCAGTAACTTCACTTCCAATCAATGAAATATCATGAAATCTCACTGGACAATCGATAAAGATAGCGAATTCTAATGCAGAAATCGACATATAGATGGCGCCACCGGAGGCGCTAGATTCAAAATCCTGTTTACTTTGGAACGCACCTTGTAGTACGACTATTACAACTTCAGCTATATGATAGGCTTCAGGGTTTTACAMATTTAATTATGGAGCAACTTTGCCCAAATAAGGAATGAATTTCCGCACCATAACTTTATTCACGTATCTGCAGAGTTTAGAGCACTAGTTCAGTATAAAAAACATATATGAAACAAGTAAGAAAGATCGGGTATTACCGACCATTTCATACTCTTGCAGCATACAAGGATTAAAGCTGGGCTAGTACTTCCAGGCACGTAAGGCTTGTTAGTTATATGGGGTCTAGAGCGATTTTTCACTCGATTTTATTCATTATAAGCTCAAAAAAGCACAGTTATTATAAAAACACGATATCTCAATTTTATAGAGATAACTCACATATTGGCCGATATATCCACTATATATAAATTCACCTGAAAGTACGAAAATATTTATAAGGGAAGTATTAACCGTCTCAACTCATTTCTAGCACGCAGCACGATTTTCTCTGAATTTCAATTATATATCTCACTCATTCACCGATAATTAACTACAGACTCTGGGGTTCACATATTCGGTACCTAGGGGATTGCACAGTTTTGGTTCCCTTTATACAATTTTTGGTCATAAGGGAAAAGACGAAAAATATAGTTAAAAGTTAAAACTGAAAGAAAGCGGGCACACAGTTTATGTGACTTATTCATGAATAAATTCAGAATTCAATATTAAGAAGATATTTCCCGATTTTGAACTCATATCTATTAGCAAACTATTAAAAGATATAGTTATGACATATAACTTAGGACACATGATGACCATATAAAATTTCAATTTTAATAGTTCGAGTTACATTACGATCGACCACAACATGTGCGGGATGGGATAGATACCGAGAGTTGAAGAGGGAAGCGAGACGCATTTGCAGACAGAAAAAGAAAGAGGCCGATATGCGTGAGTACGAAGAGCTTGATAAGCTGGCCGACAGGGTAAAGCGCTTGTAGAACCCCCAAAGGTGATCTAGTCACCGATGCCCAGAGCATACTCAAATTATGGAGGGAACACTTCTCCAGCCTGCTGAATGGCAGTGAACGCACAACGCCAGGAGAAAGCGAACCCGATTCCCCAATCGATGACGATGGAGCAGGCGTTCCATTGCCCGACCAGGAAGAAGTTCGAATAGCAATTACCCGCCTAAAGAACAACAAAGCGGCGGGGCCGATGGATTGCCGCCCGAGCTATTCAAACACGGCGGCGAAGAACTGATAAGGAGCATGCATCACCTTCTTTGTAAAATATGGTCGGATGAAAGCATGCTCAACGATTGGAATTTAAGTGTGCTATGCCCAATCCTCAAAAAAGGGGACCCCACAATCTGCCCCAACTACCGTGGGATAAGCCTCCTTAATATCGCATATAAGGTTCTATCGAGCGTATTGTGTGAAAGATTAAAGCCCACCGTCAACAAATTGATTGGACCTTATCAGTGTGGCTTCAGAACTGGAAAATCAACAACCGACCAGATATTCACCATGCGCCAAATCTTGGGAAAGACCCGTGAAAGTAGAATCGACACTCACCACCTCTTCGTTGATTTCAAAGCTGCTTTCCACAGCACGAAAAGGAGCTGCCTTTATGAAGCGATGTCTGAATTTGGTATCCCTGCAAAACTTATACGACTGTGTAAGCTGACGTTGACCAGCACCAAACGAGGTTTCAGACAAGGCGATTCCTTATCGTGCGACTTTTTCAACCTGCTTCTGGAGAAAATAGTTCGAGCTGCAGAACTAAATAGAGAAGGATGGTACCTGCTATAAGAATGTTCAGCTGCTGGCGTATGCCAGCGCCGTTAGTTCTGCTTTCTCCAGACTTTACAAGGAAGCAACACAAATGGGTCTGGCAGTTAACGAGGGCAAGACGAAATATCTCCTGTCATCAAACAAACAGTCGTCGCACTCGCGACTTGGCACTCTCGTCACTGTTGATAGTCATAGCTTTGAAGTTGTAGATAATTTCGTCTATCTTGGAAGCAGCGTAAAAACCACCAACAATGTCAGCCTAGAAATCCAACGCTGGGTAACTCTTGCCAACCGGTGCTACTTCGGACTGAGTAGGCAATTGAGAAGCAAAGTCCTCTCTCGACGAAGAAAAACCAAACTCTATGAGTCACTCGTAATTCCCGTCCTGCTATATGGTGCAGAGGCTTGTACAATGTCAACAACGGATGAGTCGACATTGGGAGTTTCGAGAGAAAAGTTCTGCGAAAGATTTTATTCGACGCAGTACCCGCCGGGGGAAGCAGAGGAAGAGGAAGACCTCCACTCCGTTGGAAGGACCAAGTGGAGAAGAACCTGGCTTCACTTGTGATATCTAATTGGCGCAACGGTGCGAAAAGAAAAAACGACTGGCGCGCGGTTGTTAATTCGGCTATAATCGCGGTGACTACGCCATTCAAGAAGAAGAATACTACTTATGTCAAGTTCTATACAACCGATTTACTTGAAATTTTGTGTGAAGCTTCTTTATATAATCCTTTATCGTTCCTACCAGCACCGTCTCAGTTTTTTTTTTCTTTTTTTGTAATATTTTAAAAAAATTCAGGAATTTCAAACAAAAAAAGCGTTAAAAATTATTTTTATTTTCAGGCAGTTTCGTTTGATTTTTTTTTCAGACCACCAGGCGAGTCAGGATCAATGTCACCAGGATGTGCCATTTCTTTTTACACCCGTCTCTTTTTTTTTTTAAATAAAATTCAAAAAACTGCCAAAAATTTTATTTCTAGACTAGATTACCCCCTTAAATCAAACATACACCGTTATGTTAGATGGCACTTTGAAAGCAATTTAATGAAAACACTTAATGGAAACAGTCGGCTACGTTGGAAAACTTGGCGCATTTTTATCCATGTACCACGAGTAATCACTTATTTAAATGGTTCCAAAAGGTTTTTTGTGCAAGTTTTGCTCCTGAGCAATCGAAAACAGTGTTTACTAACTATAACATCTGATTTAACAAAGTTTGTACGCATGTAGAATGAGACATTCATATCCCAGGTTGAAAATAATTTTTTCTTTGGCTTAAAAATTTAGTAATTGGTAGTTTTTATTCTTGAGATAATTCGCATCACTTTTTTTTCAATGATTTAGGTGTTTTATTGAATATAAAACAAATGTTTCTACCAAAAACTACATAAAGTAATAGAGACTTAGGGCAGAGAAATATCAATCCCCGACTTCGCTTAACATTACATACAAAACAGAAGGAAAAGAGAAATATTTTTCCCCCGAAGTAAAATATTTGAACAAACACAAAGTTATAACACAAGTACTAGTTAACGTTGCGAAGAGATACACAAAATTTACCATCAATACTACACAGTGAAGGTGTTAACCAAACACACAAAACAGGTAAATATTTTTAGAATAACAAAAATATATGTATGTAAAAAGTAAAAATATCTAATATCTATTATATATACGAACAATTAACATGATGTTAAAACATTCACATATTTATATATATAAACATGAATATATTATTATTATTTTAAATGGAATTGGCCCCTTACATCGAATTTTTAATCGGTATTACAGAGGTTAAATGCAACTACAATAAATACTGTATGATATTTTACAATCAAGTGGAATATTGGTAATATGATATGTAAAATGTTGTGATATTATATGGTATAGTAAGAAAGATATGTATAAAATTACGCATTCCATTTTTTATGTACTTGTTTTCTAAGTAAATATATGTTAAACAAGTGCGTGCAGACATTCCGATAAGTTAGTTACAAATATGACTACTTACTGTGGTAAATTTCGGTTCATTATAGTATTGTATGAACATATATTTCGCTTTATATTTGGCAAAAGGCAATCCGACTTTTTATCCGCTTCTGCAAAAGATATTATAATTTAACATTATATACGTATGTATACATATATATATAGCCAATAAAGTCTTCGTCCACGCGACACATTTTTAAATGAAGTAAAAACACAGTGTTAACTGATAATTCAATTAAAATTTTTTTCCAGCAATACAAAGAATGCGTTCAGTTTTAAAATGAGGAACAAAAACATTGAAAATGATAAAGGAAAATTAAATTCAGTAGTTTGTTGGATAGCCGCATTGTTTTAAAACCACTCTCAATCGATTTGGCATTAATCTTATCAACCTATGTTTCCTCAACTGTAATCCGGGACCATTCAGTCTGTACTGCAATGCGTAAAGCCACCTTACTTGTTATTGGATGCTGATTCTTGTCAGCGAATAGTCGAAGATAAATAATAATAAGATTCACTGCACCTTGTTTCAAATTATATTCTAAAATGTTCAAATATCCCCATTAATCCCTTGTTGACTCAATAAATTCAAGTCGAAAATTCTATATTTACTTTCATCCGAAATATTACTATATATTTCCATAGAGTATATTATATTGTTATTCTTCCTGACTGATAATATTTTTGAACGGTTCGTCGCGGTTTTAATGTTAAAATTTCGGTTTTATTAAAATTGTTTACTACGCGCTGGACGGATGAGTATGTTTTTCTAATGCCCATTTTTTCTGAAATTTTCGGCATCTCTCCACAATTTAATAATTTTTTTCCTTTCCGCCAGACTAATTTCTTTCCTTTATGTATAAATTTTTTTAGAAATAATATTAAAACGCGTGACAAGGTCTGGGAACGATTAATTATATTAAAACACAATAGAATCCACGCAAAAAGAAGAAACATATTCACGAAAAGTAGGCATTTTCAATTCAAGTAAATAAAGCGCAGACTCTCACTAAAATAACGTTAAACAAAACTGAAAATATAATATATATTTTTGTTTTTGCATTCTGAACTTACGGATATAAAGAAGGAATGCATATGAATAATTTTAACTTAATTGCTTATTAGCATTGCTTTTTTTCACTTTACTTAAAAAATGAGTTGTGGAATGAAATGCGATATAAAACGGAACATGAGTGAAACAATATTTAAATATTGGTTAAATAAAACTGGATTATATCTGATAGCGAGATAAAATGTTGGGAATATGTACTTGTATGTATGTAATTTGAAGTAATGGGTCGTAATCAATAAAACACTCAATTTTGCATTTGAGTTGACGATATGTATTCAATGATATTATATCACACTCTCACAATTAAATTTTATTAAAATATTTCTTTCAATTACCACGACACACCATTACGATGCCACAATCCCCAACAAATTTCAAAATGCATGACTCAGGTAGATGCATTTATGAGAGGATTCAATAATTCAATAAGGAAACATGACATTAATAAATATTTTAAAAAGAGTAAAAAAAACATGAGCAAATATTAATCAGTAGCGATTAGGTTATACATGATTTGCTTGTGAATCATATTCATATTTATATGATTAAAATATTCGACAATGTTCGGGTTGTATCTTATATACAATACACTGATTTACTGATGTATTGTTATACAAAGACATTATGTACGTACGCATTGAAATTTCGATTCCAACAGGTGCTCATATTCAAAGTCCATAGATTTTAACTCCAGAATATCTCGTATGATTTGAATCGATACTACAAAACTCAGTTCAATTGAAGCAACCGTCGCAACGCACTAAACTGATATGATTTGATTTGAACCGAATAACCGATCAATTGAGAGTTATCTTAATACAACTCAGAGAGGAATATCGAAAAATCTTCCGCATACTATTGAAATTTAAAGAGCATATTTTGTAGAATACGGTCGGACCAAAGCATGTCCGACGATTGGAATTTAAGTGTGCTCTGTCGATCTTAAAGCTGCTTTTGACAGCACGAGAAGAAACTGCCTTTATTGGGTATCCACGAAAAACTAATACGGCTGTGTAAACCGACGTTGACCAATACCAAAAGCTCCGTCAGAATCCGGGAGGACCCCTTCGATCCGTTCGAAACCAAACGAAGTTTTAGATCGTGCAACTTCTTTAATCTACTGCTGGATAAAATAATTTCAGCTGCAGAGCTTAATCGAGCAGGTGTAATCTTCTATAAGAGTGTACAGCTTTTGACGTACGCTGGCGATATTGATATCATTGGTCTCAACAATCGCACCGTTAGTTCTGCTTTCTCTGGATAAGTAAGCGAAGTAAATGGGTCTGGTAATGAACGAGGAAAAGACGAAATATCTTCTGTCATCAAACAAACGTCGTCGCACTCGCGATTAGTTTCCCACGTCTCTGGTGGCAGTTATAAATTTGAAGTCGTTTCCTCTATCTCGGAACCAATATTGGCATCAATAAAAAAAAAGTCAGCCTCGAGATTCAACGCAGAATAACTCTTGCCACCAGGTGCTACTACCGACTAGGTAAGCAATTGAGAAATAAAGTATTCTCTCGACGAACACAAACCAAACTTTATAAGTCACTCGTTATTCCCGTCCTGCTATATGGTGCAGAGGCATGGACGATGACTACATCTGATGAGTCGACGTTACGAGTTTTCGAGAGAAAGATTCTGCGGAAGACTTACGCCTGAACAACGTTTACAAATCGTTCAACTTAATTACGAAAACTCACGTTCTGTAAAGAATATGTTTCGAGCGGTTCGCTCAACTTATGAACCCATCATTAACGGATAATATTTAACCGAATAGTCTCTCAACTTATGGTCAATATAAATAGCCTACTCATCGCAGTGACGAAAATATAGCAGGCAGATAATGAGATGCCCAACTCCTCTCTCACTGGAAGTGAGAGAGCAATTGCTAAACGTCAAAACCTACCGAACTTTGACAGTTGACTGGATTGAGTAGGTTTTGACGTTTTGCAATTGGAATGACTGGAACGGCCAGATTGAAATTATACCAAAAATTTATGTGAACGGACGAATTTATTGCCGCCGTTCAAGATCGCTAATAAAAATTTAAAATAATGAAAATGAGGGAAATTCGAAATTTAAATATATATTATGAAATGTTTTGTAATTTGATGCATAATAGAATTAATTTTCTATTACAAATGATTAAAAACATTTATTAATTTAAAACTAACAGTTGTTTTAATATACCATAAAATCATAAAAAGGAATTAAATAGTTTCGCCATATATTAAAAGTCCAATATATAATAATTTCAATCGTAATAAATGTTGGGTGTTTTAATTTAAATGCCTAAAAATGTTTATATTGTTCAATCTGGCCATAATAGAAAATGTTAAAAAAAAACGCTTATTTTGAGGCGCTCTCACACTGGGCAGTCCCATTATCCCTGATAGCAGGCATAGCTGAGAGTGTACACGAAGACCGTGGAGAGTCAATTTGGCCCCGTTCGCAGCAACTCGGGCTGAGGTATGGGATGCCTTTCTTAAATTTAAAGCAAGAACTGAAGTCCCTCGGTCTATCCAAGAGACATTGCTTCGCTTTATGAGCTCCTCAAAAGTTCCAATAAGATCTGACGTTTTTGTTCAGCGATGAGGCCCCTCCTATCTGATTTAATGGGTATGTATACGATCAAAATTGCAGCATTATGACGAATAATAACCTGAAGAGCTTCCCGAGCTGCCATTTCACCCAGAAAAATCAATGGTGTGGTTTGTGGGCCGGTGGAATCATCAATGCCTGAAATTAAAGAACACTTCGGGGATTAGACCATTTCACATTTTTGGCCGGTCGATTGACCACCAAGATCATGTGAGATCCAACCGTTGCCTCTTTCCTGTGGGAATATGTAAAATCTAAAGTTTATGAAGATTATTTTTGTACTTTTTCTTTTAAAAATTAGGAAACCTTGAAATGGATCACACTCTACATAATACGTATATGCAAGGTGCGTTTAAAAGTAAACAGGACGGACTTAATAAAAAACAAAGAACAAATGCTTTTTTTTTTTTTTTTGGCAAAACCAATTTATTTTATTCAATATAGTCTTCTTCTGCTTCAATACAGATTTTTGCACGGTCCAAAAGAATGTCGAACGAGTGTTTTAGCTCATTGGCCCGTATGGCCGCCAGTATGCCCGTGCAAGCCTTTTGAATGGCCTCTACGTCTGCACAATGCATTCCTTTCATTATGAAATGCATTTTTCCGAAAAGTCGTACGGTGCTATATCAAGTTAATACGTGGAGTGGTTAATGGTGAGTTTTGACCTCTTTAATGATATCCTTCGAATCTTGGATTCTGAGTAATTTTTACTCGTTAGTCAATTTGTGCGGAACAAACCGTGCGCACATCTTTCGAACAAATGTTCGATCAAAATGTGATAAATCGATATTTTGGAGACGTTCAATTCCATTTCCGTGAATTTCAATGAGGATTCCTGTTGATTTTCCACAATGTTGGTCATCATTTATGTCCTCATGATCACTTTGAAAACGTTGAAACCACTTTTGCACTCTACTACGAGATAGGCAATCATCGCCATAAACTTGTTTCATCAATTGAAACGTTTCGGTAAAAGTTTTACCAATTTTAAAACATAATTTAATGTTGGCTCTTTGTTCGAAGCTCATTTTCACACCGATAACACAAACATATTGACACTTAAAACGCAATAACTTCACTTCCAATCAATGAAGTGTCATGAATGGCGCTACCAGGGGGCACTAGATTCAAAAAGTCCTGTTTACTTTGGAACGCACCTTGTATGGATTTTCAAACATCCGGTTGACTTTAAATCTTTTAATAGGTACATTCTGTCAAGAAAGTGTCAGGAATTTATAAATAAAACGAAAATTTTTCAATCATCATTCAAGTTTATTTTATTGTCTTCAAAATAGCATCAATTTGGATATGGTCAATCCTTCTCCCAATCGTCAAAACATTTTGTTATAGGCACTTTCTGGAATGGCGTTCAACTCTCGCGTCGAATTTGATTTGATGTCTTCAATTGAGTCGAAGCGTGTTCCCGCAGCGGATATTTCAGTGTGAGGAAAGGTAAATATCACATGGAGCTAAATCAGGAAGATTCGGTACTTGTTCAATGATATTTGTCGAGTGTTATCAAAAGTAAAAAAAATTTGGAAAATTCAACAAACACTGCTGAGGTCGACTGACATAAACAGCTGATATAAACACACTGGGTGGCAGATCGCGCTAATTTTTGGCATCATAATTAAATTAACAGTTATACAGTTTTACCAACCCAGAAAAAAAATGTACCTGTCTTCAATATAAGCCGGAGATGAGAGGGGGGAAAATGAAAAATTCCCCGATACTTTCTTGACAGAATGTAAATATGCAAGCACGTGTTCTTGTAATAGTATGTCGTAATGCTACAAATATTCATTAACAATATCGAGTTATATTCGTTTAAGCAAAGTGAACAGGTTGATATGCATGAATGAACTATTACTACCAAATTATTACACTTTATGGTCGTTATATTTTTTATAATCACAAAATATCCTGCACAGAGTTTAATCACCCAACTGTTGTTTAAGTCCTAAAACTAATCAAGATAGGTGGAGCATTACATACATATACCAAAATTAACTGGATCAGCAATACTACGATGAGCAAAACATAGTAATCCATTCGTTGATTCGTTGAAATTCCTATTACGGACAGTCCTCATAACCGGACAGCTTCCATAACTGGAGAAATTTCATGAACACAACGCTTTCGTTCGCTTATTCATTTGTGGAGGTTTGCGAGTTTTCTTAAGGACAATACACAAAATGATCACAATAAGCTAATTTTTTTCTCTACGGCCGTCTGGTTGGCGGTGGTTCAACCAAAACTAATGGGATAATTGTCATTCATTCACTTCTGGCTGGTATTGGAACTCATTTATTAGTTCAGTATAAATATAGTTCTGTGTTGCATCTCCGACATCTAATAATACATTTCAAACTCACATTTTTCCCATACCTCCATATGTGGGCAGCTCTCATAGCCGGATATAGACACTGCGACTGTGAGTGACCGGTTATAAGAAATTTCACTGTATACGGTTTTTTGTCCTTCCATAAATCCAAGCGTTTATGGCGGATTGCTTCGTGCTTATTTAGCATAAATTATATGTAATATTTTTTGTAGACTGTTCGACCCTTTGGCAAGAACTTATGATACAAGTACCCTTTGCAATCGAATAAAACTCATAGCAAAACCTTAACCTTCGAAATAACTAGGTGCGCTGATTTGGGTATTCGCTGATGCGGTAGCTTCCATTAAAATTTTCTTTTTTAACTTTTGGATCAGATTTAGGTCGTCGCGGACTGAGTCCAACATCTCCTGAGAAATATCAACGCACCGCGTTTTTTTAGTCGAAGGTAAGGAAAAATCAAAGATGAACCAAAACGCGTCCAAGCAAAACAGCTGTCAAAAATTAACTCAACATTCAAAATTGGCCAACCTGTCAAAATAAGTGAAGGATATGTTCCAACATAGACGTAGCCCACGGAAATTCAAAATTCTCGATACGTTTTGTACAAACCTCGAATGTGTCCTATTGTAAGACTAGCAAAAAATACTTATGATTATTTGATGATGACATATACCAAGAAATTAAAATACAGATGGTTTAGACTTTACAGTCAAGTCTACATATGCAAAGAAGTTTTCAGTGCTGACGGCAGTCAACAATACTTTTGATAGAGCAATAAAAATTATTCAGAAGTTCAATTGTGCCATTGCAGTTGAAGAGGAGCTGCGTAAAAAACAAACCTTAGAAAGAAAAACTGTAAAATAATAGTTTTTGTTTGTAATATAATAATATGTTTGAGATATACTTATTTCAGTTTTATTAAGGGGTCAGTAAAGTAATCTTTTTCAGTTGTTTTTTGCATTTTCTGTTCCCTTATACCTTTTTGGTTCCTTTTATACATAAAAACCATAAAAACGAAGAAATCATATTCCGGCCGGACAAAGCCTCTTCTCATTATAAAAGTTCTTGGAGTTCTTGGTCAACAAAAACACCTACTTTGTGCCTAAAGAAAAGAATCTGACAAACTTACCGCAATGCCGACCGATTGAGAGTTTTTTTGGAGAAATCGAAGCTTTAGTGTATAAAAATGGTTGGAAGGCTCAAAATTTGAAGCAGGTGACACGTCGCATCTGGAAGTGCCTTCAGGAAGTTGATACCAACGGCGTACAACGAGCTTGCACATGTACGAGTATCCTGACTAAACTAAGACGGGTTGCTGATAATGGACCGTATTTTGAAGTTCATTAATTTTTTCGTTTTTAAAATAATATAACTATACTACATAGAAAAGCTTACGTTTGTGTTAATATTATTATTATTGCACTTATTATTTAGACGCAAAAAATATTTACTCCATCGAGAGTGATTAGTCTTCGCTGGTGAGCCTATTAGAGCACGTCAAATGAAAGTATAATTTTTGTATTGGTTCATTTTTTTTAAGATAAAACTGAATTTTACTACATCGGGGAGGGGGCCGATGGATTGCTGGCCGAGGTATTCAAACACGGCGTATTGTGTGAAGGATTAAAGCCCACCGGCAACAAACTGATTGGACCTTATCAGTGTGGCTTTAGACCTGGCAAATCAGCAACCGACCAGATATTCACCATGCGCCAAATCTTGGAAAAGACCCGTGAAAGGAGAATCGACACACACCATCTCCTCGTCGACTTCAAACGAAAACGAGCTGCCTTTATGCCGAGATGTCTGAATTTGGTATCCTCGCAAAACTAATACGGCTATGTAAACTGACGTTGAGCGACACTACAAGCTCCGTCAGAATCGGGAAAGACCTCTCCGAGCCGTTCGATACCAAACGAGGTTTCAGATAAGGCGACTCCCTATCGTGCTACTTCTTCAACCTGCTTCTGGAGAAAATAGTTCGAGCTGCAGAACTAAATAGAGAAGGTACCATCTTCTACAAGAGTGTACAGCTGCTGGCGTATGCCGATGATATTGATACCATCGTCCTCAACACCCGCGCCGTTAGTTCTGCTTTCTCCAGACTGGACAAGGAAGCAAAGCAGATGGGTCTGGCAGGGGCAAGACGAAATATCTCCTGTCATCAAACAAACAGTCATCGCACTCGCGACTTGGCTCTCACGTCACTGTTGACAGCCATAACTTTGAAGTAGATAATTTCGTCTATCTTTGAACCAGCGTAGACACCACAAACAATTTCAGCCTGGAAATCCAATGCAGGATAACTCTTGCCAACAGGTGCTAAGAAGCAAAGTCCTCGCTCGACGAACAAAAAGCAAACTCTATAAGTCACTCATAATTCCCGTCCAGCTATATGGAGCGATGACAACAACTGATGAGTCGATGTTGCAAGTTTTCGAGAGAAAAGTTCTGCGAAAGAGAGAAAAGTTCTTTTGCGGCTAGCTGACTAGGTCATGTTGTCCGAATGGACGAAAACACTCCAGCTCTGAGAGTATTCGACGCTGTRCCCGCCCGGGAAAGCAGAGGAAAGGGAAGATCTCCACTCCGTTGGAAGGACCAGGTGCAGAAGGACCTGGCTCTGCTTGGAATATCCAATTGGCGACACGTAGCGAAAAGAAGAAACGACTGGCGCGCTGTTGTTAACTCGGCTATAAACGCGTAGAAGAAGAAGTCAGATGGCCGTCGATTTGACGCCGTTGGACTATTTCCTGTGGGCTACGTTAAGTCTATGGTCTATGTCAACAAGCCAACGACGATTTATGCGTTTCGATCGAATATCGAACGTGAAATTGCAGCGGTATCGGCCCATTTATGCTCGAAAACCGTCGAAAATTGGACTACTGCAAGCGTGCCCGTGGAGGCCATTCAAAAGAAATCAAGTTCCATACATAATGCCATCTTGTACTTTCACAGGAATAAATAATTTCATTGATATACCACACTTTTTTGTAACGCTCTTATTGAAAAACTTTGTGCCCACAGTTCATGAAAGTGTCTATGGTTTTGTAAGATTTGATCTTTTATTTTTAAATCCTTATTTCCATCTCACATTACATAAATCAGAAAACATGAAGGCAATTAACGTATATTTATTTATTTATTACGTCCGTTTTGTGTTGAAAAATAAGGGCACATATTTTTAAGTAGAAAGAAAATTATCAGAAACATATGTTATAGTTTAATGAAACTACTTTCATGAGCATTTCTTATATAATTTTTCAGCAGACAAGTTCTTTTTAAGGACTTGCAGAAATCTGCTATTATATGACGATCTCAACAACGATAATACCATTATTTCATTACTTTTAGATTCTGACTGAGCCCATCTCAGTTCATCACCATATTTTCTCAATATTTCCGAAATTTGTTTACCGATATAGCCTTACTTAATACTCAAATATGCAGTAAAGTGTGACAACTTGTGAGCATATTTTGCACGATTTCTTCATAATTTAGTTACCTAGTTTCCTTTAAATACAAAACTAATCCCTTAATTAACTTTTCAGAACACTCATAAATTAGACATCTGCATATTTCTTTTAGTAATTACTGTACCAAATATTCCTCCTTTCAAATTTTCTACAAATGTTCCTAAAACAATGTTTTTCCACTTGATTAATTATTTCTAACTTGATCACATATTAAATCTCTGAGTTCATTTGAGAAAATAACTTTGGTATAGATGTTTTACCCTCTTATATTCATCCATTGGTAGATGCCATCCGAGTACTTGGTGACATGATTATATGCAGGAATTACTTTTGAAACCGAAGCGAGTAAAACAGGACATTTTGTAGATTATAAGTATAGATATCTCCATGTTCGGATATTAGTAAAACCTTAAAACATTTTGCATATTATCGGTTAGAGGACTTAGCGTGGAGATCACGTGATGTTTGTATACACCAAAAAGTTAAAAGAAGCCCAATCATGACTGCAAAACTAGATTTATATGATCAAATTATTTGACATTAATTGAGAGTGTACGAAATACGAAAGACTTTTTCGATTACCCAATATGTTTACAACCGAAGAACAATAATCTCATATAATTTCTTTGAGACATCTTTTTTTGATAGACACTCATTCAGAGTGGGTTAAGAGGTATGGGCTTTCGGGCACGGTCTATATCTACCATATTTCTTTCGTATTCCCGAACATGGTCCTTACAATCCAATATATAGAATCGTTAACTATGTATTTCATCTTGTGATGATCTTCGAAAGTTGTTGCGCATGTTCGAAAAAAAGGCATTTGCGTTGATCCGACCAAATTTTGACAGATGAGGCCACTTCCCTTCCAATGTAAATTGTAAAACTTATGACCGGCTCACATTGAACTGGTTGTATTGAAGTTGTTAAAATGTATTTTAGTTAGTAGTTATCATACTCACATACTCATATATTTACATCAACACATCCTTACCAGCTGCTAACAAACAATATGTATCGAAACATATGTTTCTGTAGCTTATAAAAATGCATTATTACATATTCATACAACAATAAATTCCACAGTCCAGGAGATAGATACACCGGTTTTCTGAAAAATTGGAATAACAACAACATAAAATCACTGCAGTCCTCGAAATAATTTGGAATGCAAATCACACTTCGCAAAACTAAGTAAACTCTGTAAACTGAAACGGAAGGAAAAAAGAGCACAAATTCACGGCAGTCGGAAGCAATTTGAAACAATCACGATGACATTATGAATGGCCCAGCTACGAGCTCCCATTGCAGCAGCAAAGTAATGATAAGAACTAACTAGTAGCGATTGAACCTAGCCAATCATTTAAAAGAATAGCAATGTCGATTAACGCGAGGCAATATGTTTGAATATCAACGACTTAGTGGCGTTATTTGAAGCACCCAACGCTTCGATGGAAACAAAACCAATACAGATGGATAGTTTAAAAGAATTCACCAACCAGCCAACCAAGATACTATAGCGCACTAGGAACCATACACACAAACATCACGAAGGGCGGCAGCAGATGCCCTAACCGATCACAACACGAAGATGAACTTTTATTCGATCAGAAATAGAATGTGTTATACTTTCGCGGTCCAAAGAATCATCGATAAAGTACTATAGGGGTATTCGCTTGGTCTTGCAAGATTGCAGATTGCAAAAATACTATACCGAAATATACAAGGGCAAGAGAGCATCCATTGCAGAATCTAGTGATATATTACCGTCTGATTCGATCAATCGGCGCACCTTCTGCTTACATTTTTAACAAACTGTACAAATCTTTATAATTTAAGTAGAAATTAAAAAAATCTATTTAAAACTTACCTTCCTCAACAATTTAACGACGTAATATGTCTTTATGTAAAATGACAGCTAAAACAGGATTGCAATTATATTTTTGCATGACATTGCACGCAAATATACATGGGTTTTGGTCTGACATATTTTACAGCCATTGCAAATAATTTTCTGCGTATGTTTGTTGTTGTGCCGGTGCACCAAGAGGAAATATGTGCAATTCTTGCACCGTGCAAGGGTTTTGCAAGAGCAAGCGAATACCCCTTATGTGAATCAGAAAGCCGTAAGACCTTTACCCTAGGGTTATATTGGAAATACGCAAGTGAGACATTATATAGTCTTAACTCTAATGACCGTAGTACTATTTCCCAATACAATGTCAATCGGCAATTCGAGGTACATCCAAACATCCCAAAGGGGACGATGATAAGAGAAAATACAATTCATGAAATGAAGTGCAGCGAAATATTAAGGTGCAATCAACCAGTTCTTATCCACAACACCCTGAAACCATAGAAACCATTATATTAGCAATAAGTGTAAAATGTAAGTCAATACCAATTGCAGCTTTCAAAACAAAAGCTTTACATAGCTCTGCAGTCATTAATGCAAACAAAAAAAAAAATAATAATAATAATAATTATGTCGTATAGCATAATATGAAATAAATACATTAAATTACTTTGATATAATATTAAGACAGGGACTCAGAAGCTTTAAAGCAGAAATGATATTATTTGATGGCAGTTTAAAGTACCAGAAGGAATTGATACATAAAGAGCCATGGTGTAAAACGTCAACATAGAATGGCAATCCAAGCAATTTTATACATACATATACTATACTATATATAACTCGTACATAGGCAGACAGATAAGGATTGTGAGAAAAACGAAAACTATTTTCATTAAGATAGCTCACTCAATAGCCATATATGCGGTACAAGGTCGCCCGGGAGTTTGATTATCTTTATATTAGGTGTATGGGGGCTAAGGGAAGTATTGGTCCGATTCAGCCCATGTTTGGCATACAGGCACACCATTGTCAGGAAAGAATTACCCAGAATTTCCATTATATAAGTATCTCAAACATTGACCGATATTTTGGATCAAAAATCAATGTCTGGGAAGGGTTGTCGTATTCAGCTGTGAAATTTCGTGCTCCTGCACATTTGTTTAATTTATATTTAAAACATTGTGGTGAAAATATGTGGATTAAGTGATCTGTTAAAGTACGTATCACTGTTATATTGTAATATTAAAGTAATTGAAATTTACTTTAATTGAGTAATTGAAATTTACTTTAATTGGTGCAATTGTTAGTATTAATTTATATTGCTTACTTAAATTTCTTTCTTATTTTTATTCGTTTTCCATGTTCCCAGCTGTTTGCGAATTTCTTACTTTTCGTGTGTCACAGTGCATCTTAAATTGCTCGCTACATTGGTTGTTACCTTCCTGTTTACCCATCTTAAATGTGGTGGACTGACGGGCCGGATATTGGATTCTATTCTTTATAGTCAGGGCTTGCGCTGGGCTTGTATCAAATGCAGACCGACATATATTGAAATTAGGCAGGCGGGCAGCAAGTTGGCTGTGAGCTTGAAATCCTTACCGAAAAATTTAGGCGTTATGAAACGTTGTTTCAATCCTTTGAATGCCTAAATAATCAAGAAGAGAATCCAAAATCTTCTTCTAAATGAAAAACGTCCGCCTGGAGAAGAGACCACTGCATCTTCCTTAAAAAGATTGCCCCCACCCAACATTGACCTCATCAATCTTTCTTCCCCTTGTTCTCAAGGAGAGAAGGTTTAGTCTGCTCAGAATACAGAGAAAGCTGTAACTGAACATGGTAAGTTAAAAACTTCTATGGATCCGCCTGTAAATCAGGTAATAAAAATTTTTTTACCGCGGAAAAAGTTAATTTTTATCTCAAGATTTGCACACAGCCGATAACATAAAGAGCTATATCTCGTCGAAATAAAAAACGGACGATACATTCATCAGAAAATTTAATTTCAAATACGACAGGGATATTTCCTCTTTTAAGATCGACATACTCATATCCGCTGACAATTTTCCATTAGTTCTTAACAGCTCATTTTTGCCATTTAGGGTCTTTGTGCGTGAATTCGAGCATTAACGTGATAAACCCACAGTAGTTGTCACTAAAATGACAAGAAAACTCGTCGATGCAATAAACTAATTAACAATAATTCTCAGAGTATTTATTATCAAAATGTTATAGGTCTTAATAAAAAGCTTCCTGATCTGATCTAGCATTAATTGTAATTTTAAAATCATTGCTTTCCCAGAAACTTGGCTAACGCCCTACATTTTTGATAATGAGAAATTCAATAGCGAATTTTTAGATATGGCCGGAGGTGGTGCCCTGTTTGCTGTTCAGTCTGCAATTCCATCTGAAGGAGTCAATGTTTCACATGCAAACTTCATAGAATTTAAGTGCATTCGAATTTGAGTTAATAGTAGCCAATTTCTGGGTGTATCATGAAAATCTATTGATGATTACATCATTCCTGTTAGTACCAGCTTATGTTTTAACGAATCCTCAGATGAAATGTCGGAATGGGGCTTAACCAAATTAATTTAATTTCAAACAAGTTTGATAAGATCTTAGATCTGGTTAAGTTAATAACGCCTCAATATTCTCTGTTGTCCGATGTAAATTAAAAAATATAAAATCTCCTGCTTTTAAACTAAAAAAAAAAAAACTGGTTTAGTTGTTGACTACTCAAAATATTCTAAATTCCGTCGACAATTTGCAAGACTTTTTTCCATCCATATGGAAAAAGTCATTCATAATTCCTTTACATAAGAGTGGATTTAGGTCATCTATTGAAAACTACATATAGGGGAATAGCAAAGTTGTCTGCAATAACTTTCCGGATCTCTCCACTAATTTCTTGTTCTCAGCACGGTTTTCGTAAAGGGAAATCTACAATAACTAATTTGCTTGAATTTGTATCACATGTATCAACGGGCTTTAGGGAGAATAAGAATACTGATATTATGTACACAGATTTTAGAAAAGATTTTGATAAATAGAATCATTCAATTCTTTTGAATAAACTTGATCTTCTTGGTTTTCAACCAATACTTCTAAATTGGGTTGCTTTTCATCTTGGTAATAGAATTCAACAAGTCATATTAACGATACTTTTTCTGACATAATCAAAGTTACTTCAGCTGTTCCTCATTGTAGCCATCTTGATCCAATTCTGTTCTTGTTATTTAAGATATACTTCATATTTAATAGAAAACTTTAGGTTGAAGCAAGTATGCAGTTTGTTGATCTGGAAGTAACTATGGACCCCAAACTCAATTTTAGGCATATTCCACGGTTTTTAAAGCTAAAGGCGCTCTTAGTTTGGTTAAACGTTGATCTAAAGAATTTAGAGATCCGCTTACTACACAAATTATTTTTACATCTTTGGTGAGGCCTATATTAGAGTATGGTTCTGTGGTTTGGAACCTTAGTTATCGAGTMCATTCAGATAAGTTAGAGTCCGTTCAAAAACAATTTTTACGTTTTGCTTTAAGTCATCTGCATTAGGATTCCAGGTTAAATTTCTCCTTGCAGTAACCGTTTAAAACTTATAAATTTCTCCACACTCGCTAGTCGTAAGAAAATGCTTGGTTTAATATTTCTTATAAAAATCTTGAATGGGTCAGTCTGTAGTCCATCTCTCTTATTTGGTATTAATTTTAACGTTCCCGCTCTTTCTACCAGGCAGTTTAGACTTTTACTTTTAACATTTTTCGAACAAATTTTGGGTTAAACGAACCATTCTGCCGCATATGTCACGATTTCAATTCTCATTCCACATACAACATACAATACATTTTTCTAACAGACTCACTCTCATTAAAAAAATATTTTATCTACTCTTAACAAGTAACTTTTGAAATAATAAACTTATGTTAATATAATTTTGAATTTTGGCTATTGAAATTTTTGTTTCTGTAGCTGAGCAGCTTAGGATCGCAACGCTTAAAACTCGCTTGCCTTTTATGACTCAGCTAATTACGTTCGTTTGCGGATTGCGCCCCTCTCATCAGTTGGGCGTAACCATTGGGGCTTGAACAGTTTTTGTTGGATTTGGACAATTTTAAGTCATAAGGTGCCATACACTAAAAGCATTGAAAAGAGCCACATTCAATACTTTTTGTTAAAACCGCCGCCATTTTGTCAAATTTAAAAAAGTTTTCATAGCGCGATAGTGACTTTCCTACAGATGAATAATTATTTCGAAATTTTTGTTTTGGACCAAAATTGCGGCCGAAATCGTCGACATCATACATCACCTTTTTTCTACGTGTCAATTCAACATTTTAATTACAACCAATAAATATACATAAAAAAATCATTTTGTATTCGTCATAAATGTATTTATTTATTGAAAATTCGGAGCGATTAGTTAATTTCAACTTTAAAAAATATTGTGAAAATCAGTGATTTTTCGGAGGGTCACACTGAGACCTTAACGCGGTACGGTTGAGGACACACAATTTTCGTACCGTGTAGCCAATTTAAGCTACACTTACACCGTACGAATTATTATGAGAAGCAACTACAATKTACACAATGCACAGACAATGTATGACGTTTCACTAAACTTTTTAGGCTCGATTATAAAATTCGTGATAGGGACACCAGACAATGACGATTTCTTAGAAAATACAAAATATTAGAACAGTAAGTTGTAGTAAGTAAAATGGTTGTAGAAAAATTCGTAATCAGAGAAATTTACAAAGAAAATACAATTAATTTTCCTAAAAATGGAAATTTTTACTCGGGAACTTTAAATTTAACAATATTTACTATTGATATCAAATGCAATTTTTGATTTTCCTGTCATAAATCAACAACAAGAATTATAAGATAATTGCACCATTCCTTTAGTAAATGCTGTCAAAGCATATTGTAACAATGCTTAAGAACAGAATGTGCCATTATTAATATTAGATCATCGCAATATTATAATTGACGAAAATCATATATGGAACCGTCAAAATGTTACAGGCCGAAAACTAATTCAATTTAAGATTTGCAATACTTTAGATAAAAAGACATATTTTAACCTTGACCATCAAATTCCATTGAGGAACACCCCTTACAATTTTTAAATTATGCTATTCTTTGGGTTATAATCTTATAATTACTTATATATGCCACAGTCAAGGCATGTGAATGTTACCAAGTTAAAACAAAGCAAAACCGAGCTTCCGAGCAAATATATGTAAAGGAAATACGACTACAATCCTTGCGAATATTAAATGCGGACATTGCACTTTAAGGGGTTAGGGGTAGTCAGAGGCACGAAAAAATGAGAATTTTCAGTTTTATTTTGCTAATTAATTGTGTTATTTTAAAAAAGTGGTAATATGTTGACTTGAAGTCACGAAAATTTCAAAAAAAATTTATTTCCCAAAGTTATAGTTGTTTGTGTTGACCCTGTTCCAAAAAAGGTGGTGATAAAGTCCTTGAAGATTCACTTAAACTCAATCGGACAAAAGAAAATTGTTATATAAATAGATAAACTCTGGCCTGATCGAAGGGTTTATTTTTTCAAAAATTAACGAAATGGCGGCCTCAGGAAATTTTTTTCTAAATTTTAAAATCAACAATTGGCCTTAAAAAATTTTTGAAAAACAAAAAATCCTTATTATAAATCCTAGTTTATTATGTATTCTAAAAGCTGTAGAAATTTCATTAAAATCTACTGAGCCGTTTTCGAGTTGCAGTTGTCACCAGTTCAAAGAACATAGTTTTGAGAAAAATGCGTTTAAAATTTCACACAGCGCTTTGAAGTGCCCGATCACTCTTTGTTAATTGTCGAATAACACAAAAACTAATTATCGGACCAACGTGAAATTTTCAGAGAATATTTTTAAGATATTAACAAAAATTCAAAACAAAAAAAATTTTTTTAAGTTCTAACTACCCCTAACCAATTAATAGCAGTTAGGGAGCGCAGCATTCCTTATCATACTCATACACCTAAGGTATTGGGTTATATATGAAATATAAAATAGGAATTACACAGTAAAGCACTTGTCCCACACTCTGAAATTTATATTGCCTATTTTGTAACCGGTAGTGATTGAAACACATAACAATGTGTTCGTAATATTTCTAAGAACTCTTTGTAAAATTTTCACAAAATTTAGAACTCACCTGATTCTGAATCATCGAAATTGACATCTTTTTGCAAGGCACATTTTCGTAGCCATGAATTTTTATAGACATCTAACTTTCTCCCCTTATATTTCACAGATGCCCAACCACATCCGCTTTTTTTTTCCGGATTTATAAAACGTTTGCAATGCACTGCCCACGCACTTGGAGTAAGAAATAATGTTTCAGTTTCTTGTGATTTTATTTTACCGTCCGGCATCAAATCTCCGAAAAATTTTTGGCCCAAATAGTCTATAGTCATTACCGCTTTACCTGGCTGCAAAACATTTGCACTCATTAATGTTTGTAATGTGACTGTTCGATTGGTGCCATTTAATCCGTCATAATTCTCTTTAGCCTATTGAAAGAAGTTATATAAATAATTACATAAATAGGTATTAAACAATTGTAGCAATTTCATTTCATTTTATTTGGATATCAACCTCACTAACCGAAAAAATTGTCTTAAAGCAGAAGAAAAAAAAAATATTACATGTTTTCATCGAGTTTCGAAATTATTAAATTTCCTCTTGATTAAATAGGGTATAATATTAATATGTTTTTGTTTTGTTGAAAGGCAAACAAGTAAACGCCATATTAGCAGATAAATGGTTATGGCTAAAATCATAAATATTATTATGAAGATGAAAAAACAACAATTGTAGTTAATTTTCGTAAAAAATTAATGGTACCAAGATTTCACAAATTTGACTTTTCGAAATATACACTATATTTTTTATTTATTTTTCGAAGTTTTCATAGCCACATAAGCATAACCAAAAAATGTTCTTCAAAGGCAATATATAGATTTTGGAGAACATGACTCAATAAAATATATGTAAGAATGTAAAAGAAATTTTCAGATATTTAAAGATTTATCACTGAATTTAGTTCCTTTCACCCAGGAATGCTCGCGGTAATCCACAGTAATAAATATTAGTCAGTTTTTACAAAACAGAATAATTTCTAGAAGTAATGTTTACATAATTCTAACTAGATTACACTTCTTCCACTCAGGTATGTTCGCGATAACTCACAATCAATTGAGAAGTAGTCAGATTTTACTAGCGGGTTAGTTAACATCTCATTAAAACAAGTAAAAAGGGGTGTAACCGAACATTTTATACTCTGGTAAAACACMCTCTCTTCTTTTCATTGAGATAACTCAAATATTGGCCGATATACATATGCAGTACAAAGCCACCCTGAAGTTCGAAAATTTTTGTATTAAGTAGATAGGGGCTGAGGAATATATTGGTCCGATTTAACTCATTTTTGATATACAAACATATCATTTTAAGAGAAGGATTATCGCTTAAATTCAGTTATATATATTACACACCGACATTTTCGATCAAAGTGGGAGTTGCCACGTCCATCGTCCAATTTTCACACCAGCTCTCATAAATTGCTCTTATACCATATCGATGGTAAAATTTAATGTTTCTGGCGACTTTAGTTATTGATTTATCGCGCTTGTAGTTTGTAACAGTACCGTTATATGGGGAGTGAGAGGGGCTATCCTCCGATTTTATCTATTTTCACACTGTCGGGTGAAGTTCATATAAGATTTATGCTTACAATCATTTATATGTATACAACTGTGATCAAATTGAAAGATGAATTTTCAATTTTTACTTCGCGTACTTTTCGAATTGGTAAACATTTTGTGTCTGTGAGTTGGTAGTACTCTTAGTGACATCTATGCTAAATTTCACATCAAAATATTTATTAGTACTTGAAATACGCGTCATTTTGTGAGGCTCTAAAAGTGAATTCTTCGATTTTTACTAGGTCTGAATTGAGTGAACAAAAAAGTGTGTTATGCACCATTTCGTACTAAATTGGTTATTCGTGTTAATTTCGCCACATTTTCAGCTAATATCGTAACGCAACCACCGCATTCGCCTGATTTACCTTCGTGTAACTTCAATTCAATGAACACTCCGAAGACACTGTTTTGAATCAATTGAGGATATAAAAGCTGAATCGAAAAAGGCGGAGGATTGTTCCAAGCGCAATGACGACTGGAAAATTCGTTGGCATAAGTATATTGCAGCGATTGAAATGGACAAAATTCACCTTTCAATTTGATCAAAGTAATATAACTCTATTGAGAAATAACTTAAAATTTTTGTAGAGCAGTAAATTATCTATAAAACTAAAAATTTTCCCATTTATAATAAGAAGCTTTTTTTTTTATTTAAATAATCAAAGTTTAGCAGTTAATATTTTTTAAACAGTGTCATAACTCAAAAGACACGATTTTTAAGTTAAATATGCAGAGTGCGTGCAATGGCATTGTCCATATTGTATAAATATTCCATTCTGATGCCTTATCCACTTGTTATGTCGTAATTGTTTTTAACCACAACAACAAAACATCTCAGTGTGCCAGGGTGAAATTTGTGTTTTATTTCAAAAAGAACGAGTTATTTTGTGTTACAACGATATCGGTGAGCAATATATTTATACTCTTGCAACCAGTTGCTGCAGAGTATTATAATATTATTACCTAACGGTTGTGCAATTCACCTAAAACTTAGCGAGATAGATATATGTATGTATATACAGTTGTATGTATGTATGTGTACATAAGTGATCAGGGTGTCAAGAAATATTTAAATTCGGTTGACTGTCTGTCCGTTCGTCCGTCCAAGCTGTAACTTGAGTAAAAATTTATATACATATGCTCATGAAACTCGGTACATATCGCCATTAGCCGAAAACATATAAAGTACTACAACTAAGCAGTAAATTGAGTTATAATAGGTAGTCAAAAAAAGTCTTGCGATATTTTTTTTATATATACATATATATTTTTATTTATTTTTTTTATTTAATTTTTTTTTATAACGGTTTGATGACTCATGCCCAGATCTTGACCGATGCTACGGCTGCTACTATGCCGGCCTCTTTCGACCGATTCAGCGATTTCATCGCAATTTTCGACGACAGGCCTTCCGGAGCGTTTTCTCTTTATTTTGCTCCACGTTTACGACGTTATAACTCACGAACGACTTAAAAGAAACGATAATCAATCAAAGACGTGTTAGCGCGTGAAATGAGCTTTCCAAAAAGGTATAGCATGACTCGACGCGACGAATAAAACTAGAACAGCGCGCTCTCCGCGCCAACTAGCGAAAATACCGCAAGACTTTTTTTGACAACCTAATATTTACTGCATAGCAGATGTCAAGACTACTACCACGCCCACAAATCGCCATTAACCGAAAACTTATAAAGTACGATAAAAGCACTAAATTCAGTTCTATATACTTCTATAGATAATATATAGATTCATAGCTTTAAAGAAAATAATTATAATTTGTAATGTATATACATATATAGTTCCTAGGTGGAACATAGGGCCTCAATAAACAAATTATAATTATTTTCTTTAAAGCTATGAATTTAATTTATTTCCAAGAATAATCACTTCTCTGTGCTTCTGCTTCGACTAACAATTTCTTTTTACTAATTCTCATAGTTATGCTAAAAAAAACTTTTTGTCAGCAAGTTTAGTTGACTTACCTTCAGTGAATTGAAAGATATGTAAATTTAACCATTCGGATGGAGTCAATCCTACTCTAAAAAAGATTTTGGTCCAGTTCACGTCCAACATTGATGCCTCTCTACTGCGATTCCCTGTACTAATTACAGTTTTGTATCTTAACTAAATATTTAGTTATGACACTTTTTAAGTTTTCGTTTAATGGAGTTGTGTGTTGGTGTTTCAAGATGAGCCGAATTAAAAAAAAAAGTTGTTGCGAACGAAGCACATCCAAGCAAGCAATTTGTCATACCTTAAACACAGCACTAAAACAACACAAAACAGTAAATTCTAAGGGCTCGAAGCACTTCCAAGCAAACGGTTGCCTGTTTCCTGGAACAACTGAACATATCTCAACCATACCACTAGAAAAGCTCATGTAAAAGTGTATAGAGCTTAATGGAGAATATTTTGAAAAACTTTAAAAGATTTTCGATGATTAAAATTTGTTTTTAAAATGAAATCGGATAATAACCATGCCCACTCCGCATACAACGGTGCCAAATAACGAACAATTCTCAAAAATATCGATCAATCGGTGACATATATTATATCAGTTCGGAAAAAATCCTTTCCTGATAATAGCATGCCTGCACGCCATCCTCTGACTCTTTCAAGAACGGTGAAATTGTGGCGACGCTTAGCCCTTTGTTACTTGCTTTAATTATATTTTACAAAGATGTTGAATTAATGCTAACAAAAAAGTAGAATCTAAAATCTATTTATTATAACTTATTTGAGCAAGTGTTAGTCATCTGGGGGTTTTCTTACAATTTTTAAGCGTTTCATAAATTTATCTAACATAAAAAAAAACAGACATTACATTATTTTGAAATTACACAGAGGATTTCGCGCTTTCGATTCATCTTACCTCATAGTCATTGTCATCTTCACTATCAACATCTTTGTCGTCTACAAGTGAACGTGATGCTTCTGGAAAATAAAATAATTTTATTTTATTATTGTTAAATACATATAAATCAATATTTTATTTCAGTTTAAGTATGATATCCTGCGACCAGCAAAAAGTAAAAATAAATTTAAAGAATTCTTAATTTTGAACTACTTACTAATTATTTAATTACATGCCCAATTTAGCATGTATGTATATTTTGTGATCACACTACACTAGCAATAACAGTATCGTATTGTATTCAGTATCTTATGGAGCACACACTACTGCTTTAATTAAAATAAAAAAACACTTTATATACTGTATGTATATTTAAACAATTTTATTTATAAATTAAAGTTATATTTTATAAAGATTTTATAAAGATACTCATTTGCCGGAGTTGGCGATCGAGGTTCCGCGAATCGAGGTCGAATTGCCGAGGTCGGCGCAGTGTGTAAGCGAAAAAGTGATGGGCGAACTGTATGGAACGAATTGTGTAAACGAATTGACCTGTCGAATTGTTTAGGACGAATGTTGAAGTGCGAAGTCCATAAGCAATTATCCAATTCCTTTTTGTTAGGTTGATGGCGTATGGTGTCGTCTTGCGGCGATCGCTAGCTGAGTGTGGTGTTGTTGTCGTAGGGTGCGCCAGTTTTCCCCAGGCAGAGTGGTGTATATAGTACATGCGAGGAGATGCTTAAGTCATTTAAACATCCTGGGCCCCCTAGGATTTTGCCTAGTATTACGTATATGCTGGTGCCTGTATTTCGGCATAGTGCTGGTAGAGTAGCCGAGGGCGCAGAACACCTGCTACATATAAATGTTGGAAACGGCTTTGGTTTTAAATATACTCGTACTTTGTATTTGGTATGTACATATGATTTTATGTGCGTACAGTAAGAAACTATATATTGCGCATTTACGACTTTGTAACGGCTTTCGTAGTTATTATTTAAAGCGGTTATTTTGTGGATCACTTATTACTAGCTTTTTCTGTATTATCGGCAAATAAATCGGCTTATGAAGGATAGTATCTGCACTCCTGGCTCATGTGTGGCCAGAATGGGTACTCTTTAGCCTTTGAGTTAGGACTAAGAAATTAGAGGGATCTAGCGTGAGATGACCTAGAATGGAGAACGGCTTAGTAGAGTAGATAATTCGTTATACTTAATTTAAAGTTTTGTATAGTTGATTTCATTTCCATAACTCWCCCTTATGATGAGCGGTTGGATAGATGCGATAAGAGCGACCTTTGCTTTTTGTAAGGGTAGGTGCGTCACTTGATTGCATTGGGTTATGGTGATCCCTTAACTCACTTTTGAGATTTTATTTATTTTTGAAAATGTATGAAAGGTGTCRGTTTTTCGACTTTTTGATACAACTATGTTATATTATATTTTATGTTTCAGTGCGTGCGCACTAATTTGGCGTTTAGTAGCCCGCCACCGCTCTTGGATTTGTTCGGATTTCTTTTTTTTTCAGTATTGGCGAAAGCCATCCTGCGGGGCAAAAAATTAGTATGTTCTTTTAATACATTGACTGTCAGAGGTAAATCTGACTTTGTTTTTTATACCAATTTGTAGAGTATTGGAAAATTGTTACTCTAGTGGTAGTCGTACGACCATTATTTGATCGAGTAGTTGCTGCTTTCGAGTAGCGCTTACAATACTGATCCTTTATAGTTTTGTTGGTTAATGGAAGTTTCTTTAACTTTTGCGATTTACTTAATTGTGAATTAAGGTTTTTGTTCTCAACTTGAGTTGGTATGGTGGTAACTGGTTCTGTAACTAGTCCACTTTGCGTTTCGCTGTGCAGCGTTTGAACTTTTTCTGCCTTTGGGCAACGTGGTGCCTCTTGGCAATCTTTAGAATTGTGGAATTCGGGATTTGCTGTTGCAATTAAGCCCATGTTTCTTTTTGTATAAGCGCTTTTTTGGGGTGAGATGGGATATATGTATGTTGTAATGAAGCATTGAATGGTGTTTTTTGTGACAATAGAGGCAATTGGATTTGCTTTTGCAATTTTTATATGTATGCGCATCTGACAGACAATTGGTGCAAAGTCTTTTTGACCTGACAAAATTATTTCATTCCTTAACTTTTAAGTTTTTAAACCTCTCGCAAGATGTAAGTTAATGCCCTCTGGTAGATAGTTCGCAGCAGATAGAGCAGCGATTGCTCCCATGGAAGTAACTACTTTTCTGGTAATGCGGCGGTGCAAATGTTTACCAGGATAGGGTCCCAGCTGTCTGTGTTAATCTTTAGTGTCGATAGAATCGACAAGCAATTTGAAACAGTGGATTCTAAATTGATGAATTCTACACTTGTTTCTTTCTTAATTTTTGCCAAGTTCATTAGTGTCGTTACTTGTTTATCGACCAGTATTCTTTTGTTTTTGTATCTAGCCTTTAGAGCTTCCCAAGCCATATTGAAATTATCGTCATTTAATGCGAACTGTTTGACTATTACGCCTGCTTGACCTTTTGTTTTGTATCTTAGGTGATACAATTTTTGCGCTTGTATTAAATGAGAATGGTTTATGTACACGGCCGTGAACATGTACCGGAAGGACGGCCATTCTTCATAACCTCCGTAAGAAGTTCTGTGTCACAAGCGGGCAACTCGAGTTGGATGCCTGAACTTGCCTCTTGATATTGTTTGCATTTGTGGCAGCTCTACTCTCGGGTGCGGAGTAGGTGCAATTGCTTTAATTAGCTTTAATTGATCAGAGATCATAGCTTTTGTTTCTTCGTACTAGTCTAAGCAGTTTTCATATATTTTCATATATTCCGATTGTTTCAAATTTTGTGATAGGTCTGAATCGTCAAATTCTACTATGCCGTCATGAGCCGCTTGGAGGCGAGTCCAGAAATTTTTAAGATTTTGACCTTTTATTTCTAATAACGATTCAGAATTTTCTTGAATCGGTGAAGAGGCAAATCTAGTGCACTATCTTGTTAAACTGTCACTTTCTGAAATACATTTAACAACCTGTTTTGGGCGTGTAGCTCCTGCAGGTGTGTTTTGATTTTTTTCGTTATTAACCATTTTTATTATATTGTATATTTGTATTTTAAAATATTGTTAAAGATTTTCTCAGTGTAAACTGATTTATGTTATTTTTTTAGAAGCGATAAAGTATAACAAAGTGAATACTCTTTAAAAACAAATTTTTTTATGTAAAACACGTATTGTTAATGAGTATTAAACAGCGTTTTTTTTATATATTAAAATATTTGATGTCCGAATATTTTGTATTTAGGTACACCCTAATACTCGGACTTGTATGTACATACATATGTATATACGTATGTATGCACTTATATTTTGTGCAATTGAGAGCTCGTTGAAGAGATCAATTCGCTTTGTGCCTAAGTATGCACGAATTGTTAGTATGTATTTCTGATTTATTTTCTTAAGCAATTGAGAACTCGTTAGAGAGATCAATTCGCTTTTGTATGCAATCCTGCTCGTTTTTGTTTGCCAAAGAACAAGGGGGTATTGCCGAAGAATTGCCAATGTTGATTTTGAATATGTGTTAATACGTACATATGTAATATGTGGAGATTTCGTTTAAATCTTATATCTTTTTTAAAGAGTGAGAGCGAGATTAAAAAAAAATGTGTTTTCCTTTGTGCTCTTATGTATTAGACCCGCCGTCTAATATACACATGCCAATATAGATATATACACTTGTGTGTGCATACTTATATATCTATGTAGGTTATAATTATTTTGTTTGTTTTAATATTTGGTTTTATCTTTTGAAACATTTCAACATGTATGTATGTAAATTTATGTGTGATCAATTTATTTTGCTCTCTTTCCAGTTATATTTTCGGTTTGCCTTCGCTTGTTTGTTTTGACTCACTCCTGGTTATTGCTTTATTGAGCATAAGAAGTATTGTCGGAAAATATTGCAAGTAAATAGATACAAAAATTTAGAATTTTTGTGTTTGTTAAGCAGATGTGTGTACATGTTTGAATACAAACTTATAACTTTAAACAGTTTGGTATATTAAAGGGTTTTTTATAATTAGTTTTTGTGCTAATAAACTGCAATCTTTAACATACATACATATTTACATAAATGCATAGTGTCATTTAAAAGAAAAGCAAACGATGCGACTCACTTTATCCTTCATCAAAGGTTTTTTAAGGCGATAATATGCATTTGCGCGTGTGCCTGCGGGTATTAATTGATCTTCTTCTAATTCTGTAGCTTACTGCTCTGTGCGGCCATTCCTTGTGGTTTTCGTTGTTTTGTATTTTTGTGTGTTATTCGCGCCCGAATATTTGTTTTTTGTAAAGGTGCCTTAGTTTTTCGCGCCTGATTTAGGTTTTGTGCTTAGGTTTCGCGCGTTTTTGTTTGTTTGTTAAAATTGTTTTCTATATTTTGTTTTTCCATGTAATTTGTTTTTGGGTTGTGGGCATTTGTTGCTTTTTTGTTTGTTTAAAATGTTTGATGGTTTAATTTTTCAAATCCCCTTTGTTTTTGTTCACAGTTTTGTCACCTCACTGATATACAACGTATGTATATTTTTTTCTTTTTTGTTCTGTTTGGGCCACTACACTTTGTTTTTTGGTCTTTTTTGTTGTTATTTTTGTACATGTATTACTGCACTTCACTGCACTGGTTTGTTTCCTTTTATTTTGTGGTTTGTCTTGTGGCTGTAAGTTTATAGTGCCTGTTTTTTAGGCTCGAAGGACCATATTTAATTAGATGCCCAATTTAGCATTTATGTATATTTTGTGATCACACTACACTAGCAACAACAGTATTGTATTGTATTCAATATCTTATGAAGCGCACACTACTGCTTTAATCAAAATAAAAAACACTTTATATACTGTGTATATATTTAAACAATTTTATTTATAAATTAAAGTTATATTTTATAAAGATTTTATAAAGATACTCATTTGTCGGAGTTGGCGATCGAGGTACCGCGAATCGAGGTCGAATTGGATAATCGCGGTAGAGTGTTGAAGCGGCGCAGTGTATAAGCGAAAAAGTGATGGGCGAACTGTATGGGACGAATTGTGTAAACGAATTGAGGTAGCGAATTGACCTGTCGAATTGTTTAGGACGAATGTTGACGTGCGAAGTCCGTAAGCAATTATCCAATTCCTTTTTGTTAGGTTGATGGCGTATGGTGTCGTCTTGCGGCGATCGCTAGMTGAGTGTGGTGTTKTTGTCGTAGGGBGCKCCAGTTTTCCCCAGGCAGAGTGGTGTATATAGTACATGCGAGGAGATGCTTAAGTCATTTAAACACTAATAAAACATACGATTCGATGATCAGACCAATAACATCACAGTTCATAATTTATACTAAATTATTGGTCGTCTTCAATTGTGGTAAATTGTCGGAATCTATAACAGTTCTAATTAACCCTTGTGCGCAGACCTAGGTATAGCTGTACCTAAATAAGCTTTAATCGAAAAAAAATGCAACATTAATTCTGTAGAAATCTGCAATTTTCTAATGCCTTTTAGACAAGTGGTTTTCAAGAATAAATAAAAGGAATGTAATTTAATGTTTAGGAGGTTGGAGTCATGTGTAAAAGTTCACGGAAGTGCGGAAAGTTCTCTGATCCCCATTCACTTGGGAGTGGCCAGAAACGATTCGTTTACATATGGCTCAAGCAGCGGAAGACAGGTCTCCAGTGTTTTAAACGTGAAAAAACGCACGTCAACAAACTCAAGGAAGGTTCAACGTCGAGAAGCTACAATTACAACAGACAGCCGAACATTTTTCTAATCGACTTGCATTCCTCTAAGAGCACTCATCAGTAATTCAGGAACTGTGGGACGGCATTTCAAACTCCTTACGTACAGATCTAAACGAAACCATTGGTTTTCGAAAAACGCACAAGAACAGCAGGTACGATAAGAAGTGTCAAGTTGCAACGGAGAGAAAACAGACCGTAATCAACCATATCTCGAGTGGTATGGGATAGATACCGAGAGCTGAATAGAGAAGCGAAATGCCTTTGCAGACAAAAAAAGAGAGAGGCCGAAAGGCGTGAGTATGAAGAGCTTGACAAACTAGCCGAATTTTACAAAAATATACGCCGAGTAATAGAAGACTGGAGCATACTCTTGTAGGACGGGCGGAGACCATATAGTGACTTCACCATATTACTGAACGGCGAATCCGATTCCCATTCTATGACGAAGGAGCAGACGTTCCATTGCCCGACCACGAAGGAGTTCGAATAGCAATTACCAGTCTGAAAAAGAACAAAGCGGCGGGGATTGCTGGCTGTTCTATTCAAGTATAGATAAGGAGCATGCATAAGCTTCTTTGTAGAATAAGGTCGGATGAAAGCATGCCCTACGATTGGAATTTAAAAATCAACAACCGACCAAATATTCACCATGCTCCAAATCTTTTAGAAAATAATTCGAGCTGCTGAACTAAGTATGGAAGGTACCATATTCTATAAGAGTGCACAGCTGCTATCGTAAGCTGATGATATTGATATCATAAACCGTTAGTTTCGCTTTCTTCAGACTGGAAAAGAAAGCAAAGCAAATGGGTCTGACGGTGAACGAGAGCAAGACGAAATATCTGTCACGAAACAAACAGTCGTCGCACTCGAGACTAGGTCACTGTTGACAGTCATAACTTCGAAGTTCTAGATAATTTCGTTTATCGTGAAACCAGCATTAACATCAACAGCAATGTCAGCCTCGAAATTCAACGCAGAATAAGTCTTACCAATAGGGGCTGTTTTGGACTGAGTAGGCAATTGAGAAGTAAAGTCTTCACTGGACGAACAAAAACCAAACTCTATAGGTCACTCATTATTCTCATTCTGCTATATGGTGAAGAGTTGACGTTGCAAGTTTTCGAGAGAAAATTTCTGTGAAAGATTTATGGTCCTTTGCTCGTTSGCCACAGGGCATATCGCATTCGAGAGAATGATGAGCCGTATGAGATTTACGACGATATATGAGACATACGATGGTTATGCTGACTAGGTCATGTCGTTCGAAAAAACGGAAGCACTTCAGTTCTAAAAGTAGGCCGAGAGATCCAATTTTTGAATACTTATTGCATCATTTGGATTCGGACTTTACATGAATACACAAAAAAAGTGACCCTACGACGCGAGATAATTCGGTTACCAATAGAGTCTCTAAATAAATTGGTTGTTTAGTTGGCTGTATGGCATGCAGCTGCGCAGTGAAACGAGTGGACGACACATCAAGATTCTCTAGTTAAGAAACGAAAGTAATGATTTTATAGCGCTTCCCATTAACTATAACATTATGGTTGGCTTAATTTTGGAAGAAATATTGTTGCTGAAGCGTCAGAAAACATATCTGAAGGAAGTAAAGAATGTGAAATCAGCTAGTCGCTAAATCTTGCAATCACCAAAGTCGAGATGGAGAGCTTAAGAAATCCATCATCAATAAGCGAACCAGGAAGCTGTCAAGACATTCATTCTAGGTCTACACTTAAAAAGCCAGCACCCTCTATAGCCACAGTCTAAAAGATTGAGAAACCACCAACGCCCATAGCAAGCACGATATACCACGACAACTAAAACTCACAATTCGCCGTCCAGTCGCCTTCAGTGCTTTTTTATGCTTATGAACAATTTGCAGTAAATCGAAGAACCCATTTAGATCAAATACTAGCCGTACCCTATTTATAAACTTCTACAATATAATATAGACTTTCAAAAATGGAACGTACAAAACGTAGCTATGAAAATCTGAAAGGAAAAAAAAAACTTTTTGTATAAATCGACCGGTTCGGACTGAAAACTGGCCCATAAATTTTCAGAGATGTGTAGATGATATCCTAAGACCATATATCGGCAATTCCCTTACGTTTATATAGATTATTTGCTTATTTACTCTTCCTCTCCTGAAGAATCATCATTGAAATTCACGGAAGTGGAATTAAACATCCAAAAAATATCGATTTATCGCATTTTGACCGAGCATTTGGGCGTACGAAAGATGTGTGCCCGGTTTGTTCCGCACAAATTGACTGATTACCAAAAATTGCTCAGACTCCACACACATTTTAACCATTAACCACTCCTCGTATTCACCTGATATGGCACCGTGCGACTTCTTCCTTTTCGGTAAAAATGCATTTGACCATGAGAGGAAAGCGTTATGCAGACGTAGCGGCCATTCAAAAGGCTTGCGCCGGCACACTGGCGGTCATACCGGCGGTCTTACCGGTCAAATAGCTAAAACACTCGTTCGGCATTCTTTTGGACCGTGCAAAAAGCTGTGTTGAAGCAGAAGGAGACTATTTTGAATAAAATAAATTGATTTTGCGGAGAAAAACATTTGTTCTGTTTTTTTTTTCTTATTTATAAATCCTGTTTACTTTGGAACGCACCTAGTACATGCATTGTTTGACGTAATACTTTGAGTCATTTTTTTTAATCAGAGCAAATTAATCACAAAACATGTTATAATATCTTCAATAACAATCTCCATTGAACTGGATGTAGAAATTCTTTTCTCAATCACTGGATAGACACTTTTTTAACCGCGCGCAATTAGAGACTCGAGACTCTTGATAGGCGCAACTCCGAAACGCGGCTATTCGACCGGCTCTAACCCGGAAAATGCTCATTCAACTCAAGACACAGCAGTGCCCCCTTGAAGATTTTTTACCCTTTTATTTGATAATTTAAAAAATCGGATTATAGCCAGCTTTTCAGGAAATTTCCAATGAGAAATCTTCCTTCTTAGAATATTTAGTGCATATAATTAAATAGATCCTTTATAGGCTTCGGGAGTTATTATTGAAAATTCATAAAGAATTTGCAGCCATAGTCAAACCACTTACTACGTTCTTCAGAGGAGAGAACATGGGAATATCAAAGTGCAAAAATAACAAGTAAGGAAGGGCTAAGTTCGGGTGTCACCGAACACCGTCTGACGATATATACCGTTATTAGCAATTTTATTGCTAATATTTGAGAGATTTGCCGATATTTTCGGTGAAAAATTAGGATAGATTAGGCACTGAGTGCTCGATATCAGGGACCTTGAAAAGTTATAGTCCGATCACGGCAATTTTTCCACAAGGGATACCTCAGCTCAAATACCGTATTTGTGTTTTATTCCGCTATCATTATTGGTTCCTAATGTATATATTATACAGAGAAGATGGAATTCAAAATAGCGTTATATTGGAAGAAGGCGTGGTTGTGAACCGATTTCACCCATATATCGGACATGTCATCAGGGGTGAAAAGAATTTCATTGAAATCGGTAGAGTAGTTCCTGAGATATGGTATTTGGTCCATAAGTGGACGACGCCACGCCCATTTTTAATTTAAAAAAAAAAACCTGGGTGCACCTTCCTTCTGCCATTTCTTTCATAAAATTTAGTGTTTCTGACGTTTTTTGTTAATCGGTTAACGCACTTTTAGTGATTTTCAACATAACCTTTGTATGGTAGGTGGGCGTGGKTATTATCCGATTTCTTCCATATTTGAACTGTATATGGAAATGCCTGAAGGAAACGACTCTATAGAGTTTGGTTGACATAGCTATAGTAGTCTCCGAGATATGTTCAAATAACTTTGTAGGGGGCGGGGCCACTCCCACTTTTCCAAAAAATTACGTCCGAATATGTTCCTCCCTAATGCGATCCTTTGTGCCAATTTTCGTGGGCGTGGCAGTGGGCCGATTTTGCCCATCTTCCAACTTAACCTTCTTATGGAGCCAAGAAATACGTGTACCAAGTTGCATCATGATATCTCAATTTTTACTCAAGTTACAGCTTGCACGGACGGACAGACAGACATCCAGATTGCAACTCTACTCGTCACCCTGATCACTTTGGTATATATAACCCTATATCTGACTCTTTTTAGTTTTAGGACTTACAAACAACCGTTATGTGAACAAACCTATAATACTCTCCTTAGCAACTTTATTGCGAGAGTATAAAAATCACGTTAAACGAACATGCACTAACTGAACTAAATAAAAGAACTACAAGCCCAAGTTGAACTCTTCCATTTAATTTTGCTATAGGAGCCGTTTTATTGCAAAACTCAAAGCCCATATCATTTATTTCATAAACATTCAGCAAAACCGAACAGACTCGTCACCGAATATTATATTAAAATCATCCTCAAATGAGATATAAAAGACATAAACTCAACCAAATTGGCTAAATTTAATTTATTGAGCATATGTGCTAAACGTCAACAGAGGATCGGGATTCAATTCAATTTCAATTATAAATATAACGCTTGGACTAAGGTTGCCTACCTAATATCACACATTTTGATAAACCTAAACGGTTTAAAGACAGAAGGGAATTCGGAAATTAGTACATACGGTTTATCTGACCTGATTGCTTTTGATATTACTCAGATATACTCCAGAACGTAATCCAATATATCAATTTTATCATACACACCAGAGAGCTGCAACGAGCATGATAAAATCAGAACAGCATACACAACATTGTTAATCAATTCATGTAGCCGCCAGCGTCAACTGATCTGATGCAACACGAATAATCTGTTCTTCGGCAATCAAGATCGTGTAAACAGTATGGCTGGCTTCGGTGGCAGTCATGTCAGTTCATAGCGTTGCGACGATTGTTTGAATTAAAGTGAAACTTTGGGTAAACTATAAGTAAATCTCTGAGTACCGCAAACAACAATAATTTTCTGCTGGACTGATTTGAATCATTTTGTGGGAAAAAATATATCAACTTTGAAAATGTGCGCATGTTAGAAATTTTCGAAGCGTAAACAATGGAAATTCCATCGAGAACGTACATACATATGTTGTATGTACATATGTACTTGATGGAATTTCCATTATAGATATAACATATGTATGTACATACNTATAACATATGTATGTACATACTACATACATGTATATACAAACATATGTATTTAAAATAGAACAGATGCACTAGTTAATCAGTGTTTAGGGGATGATATACAAACCGAACACTGTCGATTATTTCAATCATTTAATGAGTTTGCATCACTTCGGGTATTTTATGCTGATGCGAACGTTCATAAACAAATGAAGTATAAGCTGATCACTAGGGATTCAAATTTGTTCTTTATCGCTGATTTGAAGGTAAACGGTGCGCTTCGTGTACATGAACCGAACTGACAGTATCAGACAGAGTAACGGATGCGTACTTAAGTATAAACAAAATTTATTACTCGTTACAGTTCTCTGATACACACTTACATATATTCCCTTCTTTGTGAGTGTGGCTACTAAGCATTTGTAGACTATAAAAAATTCGGCTATTCTGCATTTTTTACTTATAATATTGAATGCACAGCTGCTGGCGTATGCCGATGAAGTTTTGTTTTCTCCAAACTAGATAAGGAAGCAAAGTAGATGACTGTTGCTATGAACGAGGGCAAGAACAAATATCTCCTGTCATCAAACAAACACTCTCTCGACGAACACAAACCAAACTCTATAAGTGACTCATTATTCCCGTCCTGCTATATGGTGCAGAGGCATGGACAATTACAACATCTGTCGAGTCGATGTTACGAGTTTTTGAGAGAAACGTTTTGCGGCTAACTAAACGAAAATACGCGAGCTCTGGAAGTATTCGACGCAGTAGCCCCCGAGTAGAAGCAGAGCAGGAGGAAGAACTTCACTCCGTCGAAAATACCAGGTAGAGAAGAAACTGACTTCGCTTGGAATCTCCAATTGACGCCAAGCAGCGAAAAGGATTAACGACTGGCGCGCTGTTGTAAACTCGGCTATAATTGCGTAAGCGGTGTCTACACCAATAAAGAAGAAGATATGGTCTATGTTTACTACAGAGAGTGTAGCTTCTCAATAGAATTTAAAATTGTGTTATATGGGAAGAAAACGAGGTTATAGTCTGATTTCACCCATTTTCACATTGCAATATAGAAGTGTAGTTACAATGTTACGACTATTCGAATGTTTCGGTTATTCGAATTATCGATTTTCAGGTTATTCGAAAAATTTAAGATCTCTAGTATATATATTTCTTTAATATGGGGATATATCTGTATATATTTTAATCCCGAAGTAGGGTTATACTATTATAAATCAGAGCCAACATATATGTTTAGTCAGGTGTTAGTGAATATAAAATTAAACCATATTAAGATTCAGTGTTTATTGATATCATAGGCTCGTTTTTAGAAAACCGTTTCAGGCTTTCGGTAATAAAATGGGTATGAGCGAATAGACGAGTTTCCAGAGATCAGTAAAACTTAAATTTTACGTATACARTTAAATATATCAACTATTTAAAGTATATATATCTTCGATTTGATATGAATTTCACACTTATATTTTTGATTTTTATATAAACTAACACTTCACTAATTCGTTTGTACACATTTATTTTACATTATATAGTGCAAAAATAGATTTTGTACGATATATAACGAGTAGTTCATTTCTATTAATTTGCACAATAACAAAAGGGTTGCATACTGACAAATAATCATTTTTACCATAAAAATAATATATTGTCGAAACGAACAAAAATAAATTAAACTAGAGATTATACAATAACTAGAGAAAATATAATTGCTGATGTATAACAAAAACTCAGTGTTTTCTACGTGAAAAAAAAAATGAGAATACCCCAGCGTTGGACCGACCAGGGTTATTTTTTAAATTTAATTTCACATCACATTTCCTAATGGATATTACTACTGGTACTTTTGAAATAGTTTTTATTTTCCTATTTTGATACTTTTTTCGTATTTCAAAAACATCATTCAAGTGTTTTTAGTGTGCTTAACAGTTTTACAGTAAAAAACGATAATAAATAAATGACATCCCTTATTTAATTTTCGAAAAAAAAGTGCAATTTCATCAGGTTCGTTAGATATCGTATATAGCATTGCCCATATGTTCAGATGTTAGCTTAAATTGGTGGCCCTGGTAAAAAAGTTCAGAGAAATGAGAGTAAATTCCACAAAAGATAATTTAACAAAGGTAATATTAAGGGGTTACATACGTCCAGCAGCACCAAAAATGCGCTAAAAAAAATTTGTTTTCAGAAGGGATAACAATAGAAATAAATAGAAATAAATATAAAGAAATTTTATACAATATTTATTGGTACTTAAAGTTTATAAAAAAATGTATTTTAATTTACAAAAATTAGTACATAAAATATCACGTGACCCAAAGTACAATGAAAATAAAATTTGATCCACGGTCTGCATCATTTGTCCTTGAAATGGATCTGTAAAAATAAAAAAAAATTCTTGTAAAACGAAGAACAGCTACCTGTGTGCCAGGGCTGGATTTAAAATTTTGCCACCCTTGGGCACTGGAAAAAATGCCGCTCCGTCACCGAAATTTCCATCAAAATGATTTAGATTTGATGTTATGTTTTTAAAAAATTAAAATATTTAACGTATTGCAAATAATACATTTTATATATAATACTTCCGTATAATATAAAAAATATAGATTCTTGTTCTTAAAACTACAAATTTTCCACTGAGATTGACTAATAATTGTATTATGTACAATAATTTTGTAATAGAAATAGTGTTTATACTCATTTTAAATTGAAATATAATCTATAGGCAATTTTTCAATAAAAAAAAGGCTAAACGCGAAAGAACTAAGATTTCTAAAAAAAGAAAAGGATTTATAGCGACAAACGGAATTTCAGCGAATTGCTCATATTTGATTATAACCATATGGCAGCGCTCCATTTCCTCATAATTGTTACGACATAAATGATGTCCACGAATGTAAAAAGAAATGTTTATATAAAAATTTCTTACAAAACGTGTAATATGTTAATTTGCTTAAATGTTTACATAGGTTTAATTGAATGAATTTGAAGTGAAAAATGTGCCTAAATTAGTGGAGCCGTTCGATACTAAACGAGGTTTCAGACAAGGCGACAGACAGACAGCGAGTGTACAGCTGCTGGTGTTAGCTGATCGTATTGGTATTATTAGCCTTTCTTCAAACAGGATAAGGAGATAAGGAGGCGAAGTATATGAGTCTACCAGTGAACGAGGGCAAGAAGAAACATGTGCTGTCATCAAAAAAAAACAGTCGTCGCATTGTGCTCCCACGTCATTGTTGACAGTGATAACTTCGAAGATGTAGATAATTTCGTCTATCTTGGAACCAGCATTAACAGCAGCAACAATGTCAGCCTCGAAATCCAACGCAGAATAACTCTTGCCAACAGGTGCTAGTTTGGACTGAGTAGGCAATTGAGAAGTAAAGCCCTCTCTTGACGAACAAAAACCTAACTCTATAAGTGACTCATTATTTCCGTCATGCTATATGGTGCAGAGGCATGTACGATGACAATATCGGATGGGTCGACATTATGAGTTTTCGAGAGAAAGGTTCCGCGAAAGATGTATGGTCCTTTGCGCGTTGGCCACGGCGAATATCGCATTCGATAGAACGATGAACTGTATTAGATATACGACGCCGGGGGAAGCAGAGTTGGAAGGACCAGGAATATCCAATTGGCGCCACGTAGCGAAAAGAAGAAACGACTTCCGCGTTGCTGTTAACCCGGCTATAATCACGTAAGCGGTGTCTACACCAGTAAAGAAGAAGAACGTAAGTACATATGGTCCTGTTAGATGCTGGATATACTCTATTGAGTGCCAAAAAAGAGTTTTGCCGCACGAACACATTCTTCTTTGGATGATGGATCGTGGTTACACCATCTCAAATTGATGAAATAATTTCTGCGGAAATTCCTGATACTGAGAAAGATCCAGAATTATACGAAGTGGTGAAAACCAATATGGTTATGGACCTTGCGGACACCACAATTCCATTTCGTTTTGTATGTCTGACAATAAATGCACGAAAAACTATCCACATGCTTTTATGGATATCCACTATATCGGCGCCGCTCACCAGACGACAATGCAGAACATTCAGCAAACAATTTAGAAGAGTGAATATCGAAATTGACAACAAATGTATCGTACCATATTCTCCACCATTGTCTAATTTCCATTCAAAGCTCATATCAATGCTGAGAATTGCAGTTTGGTGAAATCAATCAAATACCTTTGCAAGTAACGTACCAAAGAAAGCAACATGGCGGTTATTGGYCTCAAACGAGATGAGATCAGCAAGTATCAAACGGGTCGATGCGTTTTGTAAGATATTTACTTTAGCAATTTGGGAGAATGTTGCTCTATTCGAAAATGTCTCGATATTATACATGGAATGCATCGTCGAAGAAATGGTTACGCAGAAAGCAAGGTCAAGTAGTAGATGGACATCCAGGAGTGTTTTTAATTAATGCATCAGGACTAATTTATACAATCCACTCAAAAAACACTGATTACTTCTACGTTCGGCTGATACTGATTATTGTACGCGGTTGAATTTCATTTGAGTCATTGCGTACTGTGAATAATACGTGAATGTCCAAGAACGTCAACAATTACAATTGCTGAAACATGATACTCACTGGAATCAACAAATGACGATGCGATTTCGCATGCCACTGAAGTTCGTACACTTTTCGCCATGATCATTTCGACATATCAACCTTCATATCCTCGGCATTACAAAAATGACATTGCCGAATACTTTTTACGTCGTATCCGCTAAAAATTGGAAATGGGCAAATTTCGACTGATACTTCGAACGGGTTGATATCAATTCCACCTGCCTTTTGTAAATTCACTCCAACGAAAGATGAACTCATCACGAATGTTTATCCGATCATTGGCTACATTAGCGTAACTATGATTGCTTGAATGCCGATAGGTTTGAAATTTCTATGCTTGGTATACCGCAGCATCATGTGCGAAAACTTCATGCGCCGAAACGGTGTAATGAAACCCAACTGATTGTGACGCAGGTATCGAATACAGGGAAAATCCCGATCTGAACAATTTTTTCGGAGATTATGTTATTACCTTAAGCAGTAATCCATGTCAAATTTCGTCGTGGTACGTCACATGCGAAAGTTTTGTATACAAGCCCTTGATTCCGATCGTTCGGTTTTTATGGCAGCTATATGCTATAGTGAGGCGATCTTTCGATATTACATTATTTCTTTAAATATAACTCATACCAAATTTCGTGAAGATATAAAGAAGTAAATGAGGGAGTTTCCTATCCAAGCATTTGATTCCAATCCTTCAGTTTGTATGTATAACCGATCTGAACAATTTCTTCGTAAATTAGTTGTTGCCTTAGAAAATAATCTATAACAAATTTCGTTAATATATCTTGTCAAATGCAAAAGTTTTCCATACCAGCACTAGATTCCCATCGTTCAGTTTATATAGCAGCTATAGTAAGTCGATCTGAACAATTTCTTCGTATATTACATTATTATCTTAGAAAATAACCTGTGCCTACTTTTGTGAAGATACATTGTCAAACGTGAAAGTTTTCCTTACAAGAACTTGATTCCGATTGTTCAGTTTGTATGGCAGCTATATGTTATAGTGGTCCGATATCGCCAGTTCCGACAAATGAGCAGCCTCTGCTTACAAAGAGACGGACGGACAGACAGACAGACGGACATGGCTAAATCGACTCAGCTCTATATATTGATCTTTTATATATACATATATACTTTATAGGGACTTCGACACTTTTTTCTGGGTGTTACAAACTTCGTGACAAACTTCATATATTCGTTCAGGGTATAATAATAAACTTACTTTAGTTCTAGTTTTTAATTATGGCTGGTGAAATTTTGGTTACACCGCACAAAGAAGTACCATGCGAAGGTACTTCAGTCACACCGCGTATTAGTTCGACAAGGGTTAGTTTTTTTAGAGCGCGAACAAGGGCCGACATTTTTATATTATTACATTTAAAAAACTTCTTACAACATTGTGACATGATTTTACTGTAATAAATAATAATATTATATTGCAATCATATACATTTCATAATGTTACAATATATATAGTTTTACTCATCTGCATAAATTACATATTATTCATATATATGAAAAGAACTGTTCAGAAACTCATTTATAGCTTGGAAAATTTTGGAAAGATTTTTTTTTAGTTACTAAAAAAAAAATCCGTCTAAGTACAAAGAAAGAAAACGCTTCGTTGAAAAATCCTTCATATTTGCTTGTTAAGATGTAGATACGCTCGTTTTCTTCATAATTGTAAGCAATCTAACCTTTTCAACCATGAATGTGCTAAATAAATAAATTGGACTAAAAGAAAACGAAATAAAAATGCAATATCAATGCTTAAAGAGTATATTTTAATATACAAAGCGAAAAATGTGGAAAAACTTTGTTAATTATTATTTAAAAATTTTTTTTTTTTTTAATTTTTAAAAGGGAAAATATAAGTGTTAGCAATATTATTTTTACATATCCGTCCTCTGGAGAAGATCTTCTATCAACACACACTTACCCCATTTCTACCGAAATTCGTTTACAGTCCCCCATCGCCAAGTAATCGGAACTGTAATAATCCCGAAAACGTTACGAATTTGATATCAGAATAGCTGTGGCGATAGCCATAGAACACTTTGTAATTGGAATGATTTTCTTATACTTAAGTAGCATTTTATCCTGCTTTTGGGAATGAAATATAAGTGTAAAATTAATTATAAATCCAAATAATATTGTGTGTTGTTCAAGTAGTGGCAATTTTCAACTTTAACTCTCATATCATCTCGGAGATAAATTTAATGTCTCTGACGCAAAAAAAAGTACCGTTATATGGAGAGTGAGCGGGGTAATCATTCGATTTCATCAATTTTCACACTGTCAGTAGGAGTTCTTATAAATTTGCACCCAGCAATTTTGGTTATTGTAGCTTTAGTGGTTTAGGAGATATGGATTTAACATATTAGAAATGGTTGCCAGCAAAGAAAACATATTACCATATTTTTTAAACGAACAAAAATAAATAAAAGAGAAGATTATATCGTCAACACTAAATTCATTATCGTGTGATGAGTAATGCAAAATCTTTCAAAATTCCCTTTCTCTTCATAAATCACAGTGTTTATAGACAAATGTTATTTTACCCTTTAGCCTGAAATCATAGGATGCTACTTTAAATCCCAGCCATTATATTCTTATTCGGGAAAACATTCACAATCGCCCAAACCCATTTGAGTCCATAATTCGATGAGGTCTTTCTAAAACTTCGCATATTTAATTACTTCTTCACACATACATTGCAAAAATAAAGACGATTGCACATGCTCGATTAAGCTCTGCAGTTTGAATTATTTTATCCACCAGTTAAAGAAGTTCCACGAAAGCAAATCGCCATGTCTAAAATCTCGTTTGGTATCGAACGGCTCGGAGAAGTCCTTCCCAATTCTGACGGAGCTTTTGGTGTTGCTCAACATCAGTTTACACAGTCGTATTAGTTTTGTGGGGATACCAAATTCAGACATCGCGGCATAAAGGCAGCTCCTTTTCGTGCTGTCGAAAACAGCTTTGAAATCGACGAAAATGTGGGGTGGGCGAATATCTTCTCACGGATCTTCTCCAAGATTTAGCGCATGGTGAATATCTGGCTGGTTGTTGATTTTTTAGGCCTAAAGCCATACTCATAAGGGCCAATCAGTTTGTTGTCCACACAGTACGCTCGATGGAACCTTAAGCTGAGATCACACGATTGGTCAAATGTATCAATTTTTTGTCATTTATATGTACAGATCGTGTGACAGCCAGAAAATATTTGGCATAAGGCAAATTAACAAAATGTTTGTGCAGATAGACCGATAAAATACGGCTCTGTTGTACCAATCATGTGAACTGTTGTACAAATCAAGTAAATACAAAAAATGGACAAATGTACCGATAATTTTATCTGCCACTGCAGGACCAATCACAGTGACCAATCAATTAGTATTTAGTTTGTTTCATACAGAGCTGTCAGTTAATGATTAATAATCGAATTAAAAAATTAATATTATGAAGTGCACTATAGATGCGCTTTCAGAATTAAATGATGATTGATATTTCATTGAATTGTTTTTTCTTCTATATTAATAAAGCTACAGACATATTTAAATACTTAATTTTATTTAACATAAACATCTATATTGAAATGGTATTTCTCCAGCTGTCATAAAATATTGTTCGAACTTCTCACGATTTTCTTTGGCTTCATTGGTTATGTATGTCGTTGGACGTTCCTCTGCTCCTTGTTGGCAATTTTGAGTACCTTGCTCATGAACTGAATTGTATTGATGATCATTCCTATGGGTAGTTAAACATTCCATATAACTGGCTTTTCTTTTTTGATTAAAAAATTATGCAAGGCACAGCAGGCCAGTGTTATTTAGGTCGTTTTATGCTCATTCAGTTGAATTGGTCGATATAGAATTTGAAACCGCTTTGCCATAATGCCAAATGCATTTTCGACAACGCGCCTAGCATGTGACAATAGGTAATTGAATATGCGTTGACCGGCAGTTAAATTTTTACCAGGGTATGGTTTTAAAATGTGCTTTTACATGCGGAATCCATCATCCGCCACTAACAAGTATGGACAATCACGGTCACGATTTAGCAATGGTTGTAGTAAAGGCAATCTCAGTGTGATATTGTCCAAAGCTTTTTGAAATCTGAACTTTCCAAAAMCGCCACCGTCCGAAACTCTGCCATTGCAGCCGACATCAATATATATAAATCGGTAGTCCAATCGCAATGGCCATAAGTAAAATACTATTAGTACCTTTATAATTATAAAAGGTACTTCCAGACCGCGGCGGAGCCTTCATCACAATGTGTTTCTCGTCAACTGCGCCTATACAATGAGGAAAATTCCATTTATCACTAGATTTTTGGGCAATGTCAATCCACATCTGTTCGTTATTTGAAACCTTGCAAATGTGTAATGTGATATCAATTTATATTTTTGATGTGATTATGTATAGCTACTTCTAAATATTCATTTTTCAAAGCTTTGTAAATTGCATCCACAACCTCCGGCACAAATATGGATATTGTATTCGGCGCAATGCGAAAGTCAACAGATAAAGTTTTGGAGCTCTCTCCAGAGGCAAGGAAGCGAGGTATAACCGCCAAACGTTCATTGGCTGGTATTGCTTTGCTCATATTGGTGTCACTTTTTTATGTTTGGAAAGACTAATTGAAGAATATAATCCAAAGTGGCTTCGTTCATGCGAAGATAATTTTTAATCAAATATTTTTAATGTTCACTTGCATACGCGCCGTCAGTACTTCTCCTCTGAAGCCAATCCAGCACCCAAACACTTCGCTTCTTCAATATTCGTTTTTCTTTTCTTTGTTTCTTTTTATTAATTAGGTGTACACAAATACACATAATTAATACTATTTTCTTTTTTCTTGATGAAGAAATCATTATATTTAAAAATTATACGTTCAAATATATGTAATTATGTATTCAAAGCTTATCAGCTGTCTACTTTATTTAAGATGACAAGCCCAACCATGTGACAGGGTTGCCCAAATATTTGTCACATTATTGAAGTATACAAATCAGTACAGAAAAATTCAGGCTCAAGTACGCCAATCGAGTGAACACTGAAAATTGCATCGGTACACAAAATTTATTTTGTACAGAAGAATTTGTCAAAAATCGGTACATTTGACCAATCGTGTGATCTCAGCTTTATATGCGATATTTACGACACTGYCCACGGCCGATAGCGCAGATTGTAGGGTCTTCCTTTTTGTGGATTGGGCAGAGCACACATAAATTCCAATCGTTCGGCATGCTTTCGTCCGACCATATTTTACAAAGAAGCTGATGCATGACCATTATCAGTTCTTCGGTTGGGTAATTACTATTCGAACTTATTCATGGAGGGCAATGGAACGTCTGCTCCATCGTCATGGATTTGAGAATCAGGCTCGCCTTCTCCTGGCGTTATGCTTTCACTGCCATTCAGAAGGATAGAGAAGTGTTCTCTTATACTAGATCACCTTTGGTGAGGTAGTTATGCTCTGGTCGTGAAACCTTCTGTTAGTCGCCGCATTGTTTCGTGGAATTTTCGAGTATTATTCTTGTCGGTCAGCTTAGCAAGCTCTTCATACTCACACATTTCGGTCCCTCTCGTTTTCTGTCTGCAAATGCGTCTCGTCCCCTCTTCATTTCTCGGTATCTATTCCATCCCGCACGTGTTGTGGCCGATTGTAAAGTTGTGAGGTAGGCAGTCTATTTTCTCTCCACTGCGACAAGATACTGTTCATCGTACCAGCTCTTCTTTTGTCCTTTCCGAAAACCAACCTCAACCCATTTGGGGATGTTTCTTCGTGGAGGCTGAATTTACCGACTGTTGCGCTAAATATAAGTAGTTTGCCCATCTCGGCTTTGAACCGCCAAGCACGATTTGACATCGTGGCGGGGGCAGCTACCATAGGTGCGCTCCAAGCGCCCATAGAAGGCATCTTTGGTCACATCGTCTTTCTTTAGCGACGGGGAGTGGGCGCAAATCAGCGATATATTGCAGAACTTCGCTTTGATGAGGATTGTGGCTAAACGTTCTTCCACCGGAGTAAATGACAGAACTCGGCGACGGATTCCCTTTCCCTCCACAAATACCTCACCGAATTTGCGCTCCATTATATGACCTCTGTCACAAGGACCTACTCGCCTCAGGTCTTGTCCCGTCCATGGCATTTCGTAGAGGACGGTGATGTCAGCCTGCAATTTACCGAGGGCATCAAATAGCTGGGCAGCGGCGGCTTCCCAATTAAAAGACCGGAAATTCCAGGTGCACTCACTACACTTCCCTTTCTGGCCTTCAGATTTTGCTATGTCCATTTTAATAATTTCCTAATTTTCAGCTTAATACACTAACTCTAATGAAGTTTATTAGATATTACAGAAGTCAGTAACCAATCGAACTACATTCACACAATGTATCCTTTCGATAACGAAAAATACATTAATATCAATACAACATAGAGCTCTTCACAGTGCAATTTTGTTAGAGGAATTCAAAGTTTGTTAGTAATGGAACTTAATTATGCAAATGCAGAGACAATTAATATTATCTTTTCGATTTATTTGCTTGTCATTATAAATGAATTATTTCTTAGTCCAGAATATGTCCCAAGATGAGTATAGTCGGATATAGGAGGTTGTCCAGATCAAGAATATATATATAGATATAGCCGCGGGAAACTAGGAAATATTTTTCAAGATATGTACGTAAAAAGTTGAGAATTATCAATTTTTGATTATTATTATTATATTTTTTCGATTTAAAATTACTTTTACTTTTAAGATATGTTCGTTTAAAGTTGAAAATTATCAATTTTTGATGTATTTTTTCGATTTAAAATTACTTTTACTTTTAAGATATGTTCGTTTAAAGTTGAAAATTATCAATTTTTGATGTATTTTTTCGATTTAAAATTACTTTTACACTATTAAACAATGATTTCAAAAGATATAATTTTCAACAAACTCTCCCATATATACTTTTAAATTTTTCCATGAAAGTAAAATTTTTTGTATTATATTTTTTTTTAATTTTTGTAAAAATACCTTTATTATATTATGAGGCAGCAATAAAAATTGATTTTCAGGATATCCAACCGCAATAGACCAACTGTATGTTAACCATGAGTAAAGCGGAATAATTAACCTTAAATTACCTTAAACATTTTATGTATATATTGTTGCTAGTCAGTGCGGTTTTTAGTTCGTTTATTAAATCAATTTTTAGCATTGAAGCTTTGTTTGACCGTAAATGAAGTGAAATATATTTGCAAGAATTTTGGACTTTGACCTAATTATGGTAGAAGGCTACTTATTTTATGATACACTTGTCCCTCTATTTCAAAAGTACGCATAAAATTAGCTTCCCTTATTTATTTCTCTCCAAACAACGACATTCGAAAAAGGTGATTGTGCTTAAAGAGTGTTCAGAATATGTGTGATTAATTGGCAATAAATGTTTGATTAGCTATGGCGACTCCTTAATATTTGGGAGATTGACTTTTTCAGATGCACAGCACATACCATTGTTCATCCACCCATTTTTTTTAAAAAACACTTAAAGCAGATCCTATTCATGGCTCCAATTTAGACAGAAGGCTGTTGAGCATAAGCAATCGCTCAGAGCTCGACTCCCTAGTGTGAGTCTGCACATTTCTAATATTTTACTCGACTCTTAAGCCGCTGCGATCCCTCGATAATAGATTCTCGCACACGTGCTGCGAGGTTCTCAATTTGTGTTTAGTAAGCCGCTGCGATCGGTCGATAATCGACTCTCCGATACGCGATTTCGATGCGTTTTTCTTTCGACTTGCAAGACGATTTTCAGTTTCTGGTGAAGATTCCCCATCAAGATACCCTCGCCTGTTAACTATTTCTAGAAAGTTGTGATCTACATCTTTTCGGCATTTTAAAATAAAATAAGTGAAACTGTACTAAATTATTTGCTTAAAATCTATACACATGTAAATGAAAAATTATAAGAACTACTTCATACGTAAGTCGCTAAGATGTTTGGATAGTTAAAAGTTACAATATATTATTTACCGAAAAACTAAAAAAAAAATGGATTTAGTTCTGAAAAGAACTTTGTTTATTTACAGAAACAACTTTATATTGGGTTGAATTCCAGGATGACATTTTTCAGCATCTCCTTACTGGTGATGGTAGAAGAGCGTATTCTGCGTTCCAATAGAGCCCACAAGTGCTCTACGGGGTTGACGTCAGGTGATTGTGGAGGTGTATGTAACAACTTTGAAGCATTATAAAGAAGTAAAGTCAACAGTGAGATTTAAGTATTTGCCCTGTTGAAAGTAAAAAATCCCAGACAACCCCAAATGCAGAGCAATTCCTCATTTTTTGCTTTAAGATATTTAAGTAAACAAACTTATTCATTATGCAATTAATTAATTCTATTTCTCCAACTTCGCTTGCCGACATCCACCCCCACAGCAAAATTCCTTCGCCACCGCGTTTCACTTGCCTACGAGAGATTGTCGACATTTAACGTCGTGTCAGGTTTCCTATATACCAATTGCCATTTTTTTCCGAAAATGCAGTATTTTGTTTTATCAGGCCATAGAACTGATTCCCAAAATTATAGAGGCTTATTTATATGCTCGTTGATGAACGCTGAACGATCCGTTTGATTTTTTAGGGATACAAACCGCTTTATACGTGCTACTCTAGTTTTAACATCAGCCCTTTTCAAAATTTGTCTAGCCGTATCACTGCAAATTGGTATTCGAAATCGTTCTTTAACGTCTTCCGCTATCTATACAGATGTGCGGCGATTTCTTTTAACCAAAGATATAACTTTCCTTGTTTCTCCAGTCCGTTAATACTTTCGCGCGAAGGACCGAGGTTTTGAAGTAATAATTCCAGTTGTGTTGAAGGCTTTGAAACGTATCTAATTGAAGACTCATCTGTACTAACCATTGCTCCAATTTTCTTATGTTTATGTACATGTGTATCAGACAGCTGCAACGAGTTTGATAAAATCAGAACAAACACTCATGCCAAAAACACAATCAAAGCAATACTGTTCAGCATATTGTCTATGCTGATGCTAAGTCATTGTAGTAAATGGACTAGCTTCGGTTGAAATCTTATCAAGTCGATTCATAGCGTTGCGACGATTGCTCGAATCGATGTGAAACTGCGSGTAAACTACGAGTAAATCTACGAATACTCCCCGTATTCACCTGATATGGGACCGTGCGATTTCTTGCTCTTCGGAAAAATGCATTTGCCCATGAAAGGAAAGCGTTATGGAGACATAGAGACCATTCAAAAGGCTTGCACCGGCACAGGGGCGGTCACATCAGCCAACGAGCTAAAATACTCGTTCGAAGTGCTTTTGGACCGTGTAAAAAGCTGTATTGAAGCAAGTGATTATTTTGAATAAATAAATTGGTTTTACCGAAAAAACCATTTGTTCTGTTTTTTTTTAAGCTCTGTTTACTTTGGAACGCATATAAATGATCTGGATGAAGAAACGATATGAAATCCGGGTGACTGTCTGTTCGTCTGTGGAAGCTATGTAATTTGGTTAAAAATGAAGATATCTTGATGAAACTTCGGATGCGCGTTTCTTAATAAAAAACAAGTAAGAAAGGGCTAATACTATGTTCGGACCGGCAATGAAAACATGTTTTCGTGGGAAAAACTGGTTTTCGCCCTAAAACTTGTGTTTTCGTCTATGTAAAATCTGTCAAAAGAAATCATTGAAAACCAGTTTTCGCTGAAAACTACTTAAAAACTTACATTCGACTCATTAGACTTGGTGCCTGCTCTAGTTTAAGCGATTTTATTTTGCCGGCGGCAATTGGTCACTTGATATTTGTTTACATTCCATATACATATACACATACACAGTTGTCACTTGATATTATCATATTAGGGGGATTTCAGAATTTTCCTGTTGGTGCAACGGCACAACAACAAACACACGCAGAAAATTATTTGCAATGGCTGTAAAATATGTGAGACCAAAACCCATGTTTATTTTCGTGCAATGACACGTAAAATATAATTGCTACCCTGTTTTAGCTGTCATTTTACAAAGACATATTTCGTCGTTAAATTGTTAAAGAAGGTAAGTTTTAAATAGATTTTATGATTTTTACTTAAATTATTTTGTTACAGTTTTTTTTCTTGTCGAGAATGTATATGCGCTGATTCAAACAGTCATTCTCAAAAAATTTACCGAATCAGTCATTCATATATCACTAGATTCTGCAATGGTGCTCTCTTGGCCTTACGTGCAATCTTGCAAGAGCAAAAGATTCACCCTATTGATGTTGAAAAATGAAAAAGCAAAAATACGAAAAAAAAAAATTGTGGAGTCATAGGGGAGAAGCCTTACTCTTTGAATTGTGGCAGAACAAAATTAGTGCCCTTCGCGGGCGCAGGCCAATATTAAGGCAGTAAAAACTCACCATTCTTTGTAAACAAACAAACAAATTTGTGAGTTGTAAGTGAAAATTCATGGAAAACCCATATTGTCGATCCGAACGATTTCGATTCCACAACCAACAAATGTGTTATCAAAATGTTTTCAATGTCGGTCCAAACATAGTATAAGCTGGGGTGCAAACAAATATATGTAAAACGTCAACCAAAGGATCGAAATCTACCTATATATTCTGCATAAGATTTGTTACAAAAACTAAATTCATTATACGGAGTCCTTGTACAATTGTATTCATTTTAGACATAATGTAATGAGTAATATACGTTCTAAAATTTTCATTGAGATAATACAAATATTGGTTGATATATCCAGCATAAGGTCACCTGGATTTTCGAAAACCTTTATATTGACCCGATTTTTGATACACAGAATTACCATTGTCAGGAAAGGATTCTGTCTGAATTTCAATTGTATATCTGACACATTAACCGATCTTTTCTGTCAAAAGTCAACTACAGATACTGCAGTTCACATTTTTGGGTATTACGGTCTTGGAATCATATGGAATTTTAAATTGTGTTATATGGGTTGTAATCCGATTTATCCCATTTTTACACTGTGACATAGGAATGTAAAAATAATGCTACAGTTGGTCGGGCTCCGAGATACGGGATTTCACGAAAAAGTGGGCTGTGCCATGACCATCATGAAAGTTTCATTCCGCTTTTTATGAAGCGCTATCATATCATCTCGGAAGTAAAATTTATTGTTTCTGACGTAATTAGTTATTGATTCATTTCGCTTTTAGTAGTTTGATCAATACCGTTATATGGGGAGTGAGCAAGGTTTCCTATCGATTTCATCAATTTTCACACAGTCAGAAAAAGTTCTTATAATATTTGCGCCCAGTACATTTGGTTTTTGTAGCTTTAGTGGTTTAGGTTATATGCACAGTAAGCATTTTAGAGGGCGGGGCCAGACCCACTTTTTACAAATTTTTTATCAGCAGGTGCCCCTTGCTATTTCGATCTCTTGTGCCAATTTACAGTTTTATACCCTAAATAGATGCTTAGTTATGGGATTTTATAGATTTTCGGTTAAAAGCGATTTGAGGACGTAACAGCGGTCGCATTACGCCCATCTACGGCACGATTCCGATTACGCTGGGGGTCAGGTAAAAAACACGAATTTCTGTTTAAAAGGGGTATGTGCAGATAGCAGAGTTTTTCTAGAAGAGGATTATGTTAACACTTATTTAACACTTTTTTAAAATATCCCCGATTAGAAATTCAAATTTTTTTTATAAAAATACATACAATTTCTCAATGTTTCACCAAACCTTTTTACACTCTACACTTTGTCAAAAAGGTTTGAGAGAGAAGGTGAAACGTAAGAGAAGAAACAGGAGGTTCTACGAATAGTGTATCAAAATGGCACATTAAGTGCTAATTAAGCCCGATAGGGCTGCAATCTTACCTATAGTGACGAACAAAAGTAGTTTTTTACCACTTATAAAATAAGTTTTGAATACAAAACAAAAAATCCTTAGTTAGGACGAGTAATTATCAATTATATTTCCTTCAACCTATAAAATTAGGTTATTTCGCTTGATTTTTATTAATTATGGCAACTCTTTTTTAAAGTACCGTTATTTATACATCAGCAAATGTGTTGTTGTAAAAAATCCGACTCCAAAACTCAGTTCGCATTTATTTTATAGTTAAATTTGGTTTAATTTTATTAAAATGGGCAGCAAAAAATATGAAACCATCGAAACTCAGCGGAAAATAATATTCTTTTTCTTGATTGACGTAGTCACCGCTTACGCGATTATAGCCGAGTTAACAACAGCGCGCTAGTCGTTTCTTCTGTTCGCTACGTGGCGCCAATTAGATATTCCAAGTGAAGCCAGGTCCTTCTCCACTTGGTCCTTCCAACGGAGTAGAGGTCTTCCTCTTCCTCTGCTTCCCCCGGCGGGTAC
>NW_017537294.1:103950-112166 GCF_001853355.1 Bactrocera latifrons
ATATATATAATATAATAATATTATATTTCCATAATCAGGGTAAATCGTACGCTGAGATTGGTGAAATGATAGACAGAAGCCGATATACCGTACGGGGTATTATTCAACGTTTAGAGGTGCTGCATCTTTACAAAGCGAAAAACGAACAGGCAGGCCCAAAGCTTTAAGTGATCGCGAACGTAGTCAAATAATCAAAAAGGTAAAAAAGAACCCCAGAATATCATCTACACAAATCGCTGCGATAGTTAAAGAAGAGATGGGGAAAGATATTCATCCAATAACGGTCCGGAGGGCACTGAATGAATCTAATTACAGTTATCGCGTAGTTAGACGTAAGCCTCTCATTTCGAAAGCGAACCAAACGAAGCGTTTAGCTTATGCGAAGAAGTACATAAGCAAGCTAAGGGGCTTTTGGGACAGCGTACTCTCCTCAGATGAGAGTAAGTTCAATAAATTTCAATCTGATGGTCGGCGAACTGCGTGGAGAAAGCCTAACACTGAACTGCAAAAAAAAGAATCTTGCTGTTACTGTAAAACATGGCGGTGAAGGGGTAGCTGTGTGGGGTTGCACGTCCGCTGCAGGTGTCGGTGAGCTGGAATTCATAGACAGCATTATGGACACGAAATATTATATGGAAATTCTGAAGAGAAATGTAAAAAAAAAGTACCGAAAAATTTAAATTGCCAGAGTCATTTACATTTCAACACCTCACCTAAAACATACATTACCGCATCCCCCTCAATCGTCCGATCTTAACCCAATAGAACATTTGTGGGAAGAACTAGATAGGCGCGTTAAGAAGCGAGCAATATCAGCTGAGTTGAAGGTGACGCTAATGGAGGAATTGCAGAATATTGGCTCAGAAACAACACAAAAATTGGTTTCATCAATAGCATGGAGTAATACCAATACTTTTGTTTCGCTATAATTAACACTTTTTTTCATTTTATAATTACTATTAAATAAATATAAGAGATAAAATTGATAACTACTGGTCCTAACTAAGGACTTTTTTATTAAAAACTTATTTTATAAGTGGTAAAAAAACAGTGGCGAAGTCAAGGTATCTTGCTGTGCCAATACTTTTGTTCATCACTGTAAGTACCTACCTACACTTTGTTTGTTTATTTACTTACACACTTTTAACATTAAAATAAGTGCACATTTCACCGCTGGGATTTAGAATAGCATCCTCCGATTTCGGGGACGAAGGGTATCAATGGAAAGGTGACGTTCTCCACATCACGAAAATAATTATATATAGTTGCCGCTGACCTATAGTTTTTAATATATTTGCATTTAAAGTTAAAAAATTCACCACTTCTAACTTGATAATTCGTATATTGTATATGACTTTTTCACTTATATTATACATTTTTCACTTATTAACAGTTCATTATACTGTTTCTGTATATTAATTTTTTTAATATTTATTGGAAATAAAGTTTTAATTTAATAATTTTATTTTAGTTAAATTCTGTGCATTTGCACAAAAAGACAAAAAGAAAAGGGTTGAATACTAGCAAATAAATGAAATTGCCATACCTGCCCATTTGTCAACGAAAAAAAAAAAAAWGAGGAAAAACTTTATACCGCAAATACATAAATGGAAAACGCAAAAATTTTCAGCCAAAGGCCGCCAGCCCTGAAAGTAGTTCTGCGCGAAAGAACTCTGAATACCCCGGTGATGGATCGAACACGGTTATTTTTTTTCCAAGCGCGCCCGAAGGCCGCCAGTGCAGAAAGTAGTTCTACGCGAAAAAACACTGAACACCCCGGTGTTGGATCGACGATGAAGGATTCCACGGAATTAGATCAACTAGAATAGTTTTTTTAAGCATGGCCAAAGTCGTCTTGGATAAAAAGTTATAATGCCGTGAAGAGTATAACTTCCTTTTCAACACTTCACTTTCTTTAACGGTAATAAGTCCAGCAACAATTGTACTGTTAATTTTCAAACTAAGTACTGTTTCTTTTTTTGTTTCACTTTTACTTTTAAATTTGGCGGAGCAATTAAGCAAGTGTTCAGTCAGTGATTTTTAAWTTTTTTCATTTCACTTAATTTTTTTTATAAAAAAAAAATTTAAAACATGTGCAAAACGATCAATTATGTTATCAAATATTTCTGATTTTTTAATTAAGTATTCTCTGTAGATTTCGATGAACCTTCCACCAGCCGCGGTGCACGTAAAAGTGCAAAGAATGTTCTCACCGTTGCAGAACTAAAAAAAATGTGGAACATCACTAGAGTTGTGGAAACGTTTAGCATAAGGGAGAAGTGCATTGCGTATGCGGAAGAAGAGGGATTAATTTTAAGCAGTAAATTGTGTCGTAAACATAAAACGCCCATGATCCCAACTCTAGCGGGGAATAATACGGTGGGCTCGTTTAGACGCCGTAAAAGTAATCGTCGTTCGCTAGCTGCTATATCGAGCGCCAAAGGTACTTGGTTCGCAAATACCAAATTACCACTGAAGTGCGAAAAAATAGTTTTATAGCAATTTTATCAACAGCTACCATCTGCGACTGGACCCCCGACTATTGTCGGGAAGCCGTTGTCTTATTCTAAATAGACCATGAAGAGACTGTCGGGAAAATTGGTGGTCCCGGAAAAATTGTACAGATCAATGAAAGCAAAGGGAAAACTTTAGTATAAGATCTTCTTTTTGCACTATTTAATATAAAATAAATGATAAGAAACGAATTAGTGTAATGTTAGTGGATATAGAAGTATAAAATATAAGTGTAAAATTCATTATACTTAAATCGGAGAAACACGCATTTTAAAGTTGATTTTTGAGCTTTAAATGCAAATATCTCACAAACCATAAGTCAGCAGCAACTATATGTACACATATTCTTGATCTAGGGAACCTTCTCTATCCGTACATACCCATTTTAAGGGGCCCACCGAGTGTGAAATTTTCCAAAAAAAAATTTTTTTTTCATATTTCGATAGGTTATACCTTTAAAAATAACATACTAAAATTTGCTACAGCCATTTAAAAGAGTAGCGCTCGGCAGTTAGATAAGAATCACTTTGTTTTTAAATGCGTTTTTCTCGAAACAGCATTTTTCGATTTTGCTGCAGTGATTACTCAAACACAGATGATCCGATCACTATCGAATTTTTTTTACGTTCTATATAGTTCTCCGTACAATGTGACGTATCGATTTTTGACCTGATCAAAAAATCGAATTTTGGCAGGCCAAAACCGACCAAAATTTTGGGTAAAATTCGACAATTTTTTCTTTTTAACGCCGCCATATTGTCAAGTTTCGACTTTTTTTTTATCGTAGGTCATTGTACAGACAATATTATCTAGTTTAACAAGAATTTTTTTTTTAATCTCATCCACGGAGAAGGCCGCAATCACTGCAGCAGTGAAGGACCTTTTTTCGGGCGTTTCGCGCGTTGGAGATCGACTGTAACTTAAAAAATATTTAATTTTTTTCTTGAAAAATGTCACTGTATATGCTTGAAACATATAAATATATTCTTAAAATTTTGAGTTAATTGATAAAGTATTTTTTTTTTAATAAAAATTCCCAAAAATCACCTTTTCTTATGCCATTACACTAGGTGTGCCCCTTAACTCCGAAATCCGGGGATGCTGTTCTAAATTTTACCCGTTTTTGCTTATTTTCTTTTGCTGACAACTAGACAGTTATGGCAATAACATCTATTTGTTAGTATGCAACCCTATTCTTGTTGTGCAAATGCAGTGAATTGAACTAAAACAAAATAATTGAAATAAAGCTTTATTTGCAATAAATATTAAAAAAATTAATATACAAAAACATTATAGTGAAGTGTTAGTAAGTGAAAAGTGCAGAAGTGAAAAAGTTATTCACAATATACAAATTATCAATGTAAAAGTTGTCAATTTTTCAACTTTAAATGCAAATAGCTTTAAAACTATGATAGATAGATATGTATTTGTTTTATATGTGGTTTCCATTTTAGAAACAAAGAGGTAAAACTCTATGATAATTTTATAAAATTTATATCTATATATATTTATAGCGTATTATTCATTGTTACGTTGGCGGCCTTAAGCCGCCCTTTAAAAAAATAACCCCGCTAGAACCAATACCCACGGTGACCGAAGTACTTTCGCTTTATACCTCTTTCGGCTGGGATTTGGAATAGAATCCCCGGATTTCGAGGATAAAGTAGGTATCACTGGAAAGGTGACGTTCTCCAGATCACGAAAAAAWATATATATAGTTGCCGCCAGTTCAGAAGGGAGTTCTACGCGAAAGAACTCTGAACACCCCGGTTTTGGATCGGCCAGGGTTATTTTCTTTGAAGCGCGGCCAAGGCCGCCACTGCAGAAGGGAATTCTACGCGAAAGAACTCTGAACACCCCGGTTTTGGATTGGTTTGGATATTTGGGGTATAATACTTTTGCTTATTTTCTTTTGACAACTAGGCAGATATGGCAATACCATTTATTTGCTAGTATGCAACCCTATTCTTGTTGTGCAAATGCAGTGAATTTAACTAGAACAAAATAATTGAAATAAAGCTTTATTTGCAATAAATATTAAAAAAATTTATATACAAAAACGTTATAGTGAAGTGTAATAAGTGAAAAGTACACGATATAAGTAAAAAAGTTATTCAAAATAAACAAATTATCAATTTAAAAGTTGTAAATTTTTTAACTTTAAACGCAAATATCTTTAAAACTATAAGTCAGCTGCAACTATATATATATATATTTTCGTGATCTGGAGAACGTTACCTTTCCAGTGATACCCATTTTATCCTCGAAATCCGGGGATGCTATTCTAAATCCCAGCCCTTCATCACTATAAGGTTTCTTTATATTAATTTTTTTAATATTTGTTGTAAATAAAGCTTTATTTTATTTTTTTTTTTATTTTAGTTAAATTATCTGCATTTACACAACAAGAATAAGGTTGCCATGGTAATTTTTTCCGCGCCGCGCTTCAAAATAATGAAGTGTTAGTTAGTGAAAAGCGCATAATATAAGTGAAAAAGTTATTCGCAATATACAAATTTTCAATGTAAAAGTTGTCAATTTTTCAACTTTAAATGCAAATATCTCTAAAACTATAAGTCAGCGGCAATATATATATATATATATATGTATATATATTCGTGATCTGGAGAACGTCACCTTTCCAGAGATACCCATTTTATTCCCGAAATCTGGGGATGCTATTCTAAGTTTTAACCCTCCCTTCTTCCAGTGTTTAAAGACCAATGTTATTTTCCCATTAATACCGAAATCGGAGTATACTTTTCTAATCAACAGCCATTATATTCCTAATCGTAGAAACATCTACAATCGCCCAAAACATTTGAGTCTATAATTCGACGAGAGCTTTCTAAAACTTCGCATATTTAATTACTTATTCACACATCCATTACTAGAAAAACGAATCAACAAAACGATTCTATCTAAATATATACTTCTTATTTACCATTATTTTGATTAATTTCAGCATCAATTATGACCAACTCAATATACTTCCCTTTCTGGCCATCAGAGTTTGTTATGTCCATTTTAATAATTTCCTTAATTTTAACTTAGTACACTAACTCTAATGAAGAAACTTATTTTGCATTATACAAGTTTGTAACCAACCATTAGAACTACATTCACACAATATATCCTTTCGATAACAAAAAATTCATTAAAATCAGTATATCATAGGTATGTTCAGACAGTGCAAGTTTGTTTGAGCATTTCAGAGTTTGTTAGTAAGTCCGTTATTACAAACGGCAACTTTTGTTCAGCAATTCTTGGTTTATTGGCGAAGGGGCCACGAAACAAAATTTGAGTTTCTGTTATCAAATGGATACAATTTAGTTATTTCATCTGTCAGCGATTTCCATTTATTTCTCATTATACATTGTTTTGTATTTTAGGCGACGATACAGTTATTTTTATATTTAAAAATTGAGTTTTGGATATAAAGTGGTTATATTTGTTGGTTACCATGCACTCATATTGAAATGAAATTTGAGTTTTCGTACTGTACTAATATACTTTACACTTTATTACGTAATATTACTTATACATATGTATACATAATACTTATTATTATATAATATTACTAATACATGTATATAATATTACTTATTTGCTTAATAAATTTAAAAAAGAAAATATCCATATGCATGAATAGAGGAATTTCTCCGAAAAAGTAATTTCAGCGAATTGCCTTATCATCACATAACAGCGCTCCATTTCATAGTAATTTTTGGTAAACAAATGAGGTTAATTATTTAGGTAAAAAACCTGCAAAGTGTAAGATGTGGAGTTATTTACAAGTTTATAGTGTAATTTAATTAATTTGAAGTGAAAAATGTGAATAAAGTGTGTTTAATGTGGTGAAATAGCGTCTTGAAATGTACGAATTTTGCGAATTTTGAACTTTAAGGTCGAATATCTCCTAAACTAAGCGTTTGCGCTACCTATAACCTATACCTATTTTTTTATCAGGAGGACTTCCTCTCTCCAACGGTACCTTCAGATCGCTGCGCCAAAGACATCGGAATTGTGCCGTCAGCGGCAGCTATATATATATATTTTCGTGATCTGGAGAACGTCACCATTCCAGTGATACCTATTTTATTCCCGAAATCCGGGGATTCTATTCTAAATCCCAGCCGAAGGAGGTATAAAGCGAAAGTACTTCGGTCACCCTGGGTATTGGTTCTAGCGGGGTTATTTTTTTAAAGGGCGGCTTAAGGCCGCCAACATAACAATGAGTAATACGCGAGAGAACGTCAGTCACCCCGATATGATATAAAGTTTATAAAATTATCATAGAGTTTTACTTATTTGTTTCTAAAATGGAAACCACATATAAAACAAATACATATCTATCTATCATATTTTTAAAGCTATTTGCATTTAAAGTTGAAAAATTGACAACTTTTACATTGATAATTTGTATATTGTGAATAACTTTTTCACTTCTGCACTTTTCACTTACTAACACTTCACTATAATGTTTTTGTATATTAATTTTTTTAATATTTATTGCAAATAAAGCTTTATTTCAATTATTTTGTTTCAGTTAAATTCACTGCATTTGCACAACAAGAATAGGGTTGCATACTAACAAATAGATGTTATTGCCATATCTGTCTAGTTGTCAGCAAAAGAAAATACGCAAAAACGGGTAAAATTTAGAACAGCATCCCCGGATTTCGGAGTTAAGGGGCACACCTAGTGTAATGGCATAAAAAAGGTGATTTTTGGGAATTTTTATAAGAAAAAAAAATACTTTATCAATTAACTCAAAATTTTAAGAATATATTTATATGTTTCAAGAATATACAGTGAAATTTTTCAAGAAAAAAATTAAATATTTTTTAAGTTACAGTCGATCTCCAACGCGCGAAACGCCCGAAACAAGGTCCTTCACTGCTGCAGTGATTGCGGCCTTCTCCGTGGATGAAATTAAAAAAAAATTCTTGTTAAACTAGATAATATTGTCTGTACAATGACCTACGATAAAAAAAAAGTCGAAAATTGACAATATGGCGGCGTTAAAAAATAAAGTCGAATTTTACGAAAAATTTTGGTCGGTTTTGGCCTGCCAAAATTCGATTTTTTGATCAGGTCAAAAATCGATACGTCACATTGTACGGAGAACTATATAGAACGTAAAAAAAATTCGATAGTGATCGGATCATCTGTGTTTGAGTAATCACTGCAGCAAAATAGAAAAATGCTGTTTCGAGAAAAACGCATTTAAAGATAAAGTGATTGTTATCTAACTGCCGAGCGCTATTCTTTTAAATGGCTGTAGCAAATTTTAGTATGTTATTTTTAAAGCTATAACCTATCGAAATGTGAAAAAAAAAATTTTTTTGGAAAATTTCACACTCGGTGTGTTCCTTAAAATGGGTATGTACGGATAGAGAAGGTTCCCTAGATCAAGAATATGTGTACATATAGTTGCTGCTGACTTATGGTTTTTGAGATATTTGCATTTAAAGTTCAAAAATTGACAACTTTTACATTGAAAATTTGTATATTGCGAATAACTTTTTCACTTATATTATGCACTTTTCACTTACTAACACTTCATTATTTTGAAGCGCGGCGCGGAAAAAATTACCATGGCAACCCTTTTCTTATTGTGTAAATGCAGAGAATTTAACTAAAATAAAAAAATTTAAATAAAGTTTTATTTACAACAAATATTTAAAAAAATTAATATA
>NW_017537295.1:0-2146 GCF_001853355.1 Bactrocera latifrons
TTTACGTTCATTTTTCGTTGTAATCTTTTTTGTTTCAGGTAGATAAACACTTCCAATGCGACCAATTCTTCTGGTTCTCTGGTCGAAGAGAAATGGTTGCTCATTAATAGGAACTTTTCTTTGCTTTGGACAAGTGCAAGAAGAAAAATAAGTGCATTTACAAGCAGCGATGCAAATAATTTTCCGGCAGAAGAGACAAAGTCGTCACCTTTAGAGCTCAAACTTATTGGGTTCCTTAAAAATATTTGTTTAAGAGTCAGAAATTTCTTTAGGTATGTGGTGAGCATTTGTACAACTCTGGTGTGTGAAAGTATTTTCAACCTTTTTTGCAACTATTTCTGTAACCTCTTTACTCCCAGGTTCATAGTTGTCGCCTCGAAGACGCCCTATACATTTTGATACATTTTGCCATGAGATGCGTATTTCAGCCGTTAAGTAGACAATTTCACGATTTTAGGCGAATTTCCGAAATTTCAAGGCCGGAGTTGGGGTTGAAGATGCAATCCGATCTCAAAACAAAAAGTTGCATTGGAATCAGGAAGTACTAAGGCAACTTTTCCGCACTATTAGAAATCCCAAATCGAAAAAATTCCGGAATCGACTCACCCTAGTGTTAGTATCGATAAATGGCTTCTTTGGAAAATAAAAAAGTTTGGATTTGGCATCCATGAGCTTTTTTTTAATTAAAAAAAAATTTGTGTAAAAATTCATTCAATATAATGCAAAAATTCATCCAATATGATGGAAAAATTAACTCAAATACAATAAATAAAGCAATATATTCTTGTTTGTGGTAGTTTATAAAACAATTTTCCACACAAAGGGTTGGCTTCTCGGGACTGGCTGGACAGAAGTAACGCGTCTCGGCGTTTTTTTTCTTGGGTACACACACGACGTGGCTTTGTCGGACGCTGTTTTTTCCGTTTGTGGTAAACACACTAAATAATGGAGCTCTGTAGATATATATTTTTTTTWAAGTGATTGAAAATCTCCAATCAACTTCAAGACGAATTCTTTTCTGAACTTTATCAGTTTTATTTTAAATAGAAGTTACTTTTTTGTAAATGCTGTGAGCATTTTGTATATATATCTTTATAATATGAAGTGAAACCTTTTTGTGCCATCTAACAGTCTTTCTTAGAGATGAGTAGTACAAAATCATTTGATCTGATCGGTCAATGCCAGGCATTCCATTATTGTTATCTCGAATTATATTCGGATTCATAGAAATTGTTCCATTGCGAAATGGAAAGGACTTCTCGTTTGCCTTTCCATTTGCATACAGTAACAGGACCATTTGTCTGCCAAAAACACTCGCCTCTTTTTAGTTTACGATTTACCACATCTTTGGGGTTTCCTTTTCTGTTACTTCGTAGGGTTCCACACACATAAGTTTTTCGTGTATATAACAGTTATGTAAGACTAACCGAATTATAAAAATTATTAATGTAAAGCCTTTATCGAGATAGTCCTCAAGTAAATGTAAAACAACGTCAGCAGTGTGACCTACATTATGGGTAGTTCCCTCAGATTTTCTGCTGTAAATTTTTATTTTTATTACAAAACCGTCGGACTCACATAGTTCATATAGTTTGACACCATATTTGTTTTTTTTTATTTTTTATTTATTGGCGGAAAAGCAATCTCCCCGCATAGCATCACGGATTCGTCAATACAAATATTTTTACTTGGTACAAAGTTTCACGCATAACATCGTTGAAATGATTTAGGATTGGTCTCACCCTGTATAATCTGTCGGTAGATGGTTGTGAGTTATCAACGAAATGAAAATAACGAAGTATCAACTGGAATCGATTGCGGCTCATATGTGTGCACCAAAAGTTTACATTATATACAGAGTGGATGATGAATTTTGCTACATTAAGAAACTCAAATAATTTTTTTTTTCAGTGTATGGAATTCATTTTTCTTTTATTCATATTAAAGCTTATTAAATTTTATTAAATATAGCTTAATTAGTTTTAAAAATAATGGAATTTAAATACCCCCCTGCTCGTTGATGCATGTGCGGCATGGAATAGCCGCAATTGTTTTTCGAATGGATTGCCTTAGTTCATTCAAATTTGTTGGTTTTGCTTTGTAGACTTGCAATAACCCCACAAGAAAAAGTCAGTGGAAGTAAGGT
>NW_017537295.1:2961-5071 GCF_001853355.1 Bactrocera latifrons
TGGCTTTCGTCAGCCACCCTGTAGCTTGTTTGTGGTCCAGTAATGTTCTATTGTTGGAAAAGTACAAGGTCCCATTTGCAATAAAAGTGCAGTAGAAACTTTCATCTCTGTAGCACTTACGTATTGCTAATTTTATATCCTTTTAGATTTGTTTATAGCATTTTGATTCCCATTTTCCAATGTGGCAATTTTTTGCGCAGCATATAAATTAGTTTGTTCTACCAGTAATGCAAGAAACTCATAAGAAAAAAATAAATCCACCAGCGTTTGTACTGTAAAATTTGATGTATCTAATTTCACACCAACATTTTCTTGGAAAAGAAATAATTTAGGAAAAAAAGGACCTACCTACTACGAGATAATTCGTAGTGTTCTTTCCCAGACGCCAACTACGAGATAACTCGTAAGTTCTTTTTCTCTTTAAAAAAAACGCCATTTTTGATGATACCAATGATCTAGAAATAGAGTTTTTAGTAATATAATGTGAAAAAATCAACGCCGTGGCAGTCAACGTTAATTGGTGTACCGCCTTGGATTTTTTTAGGATCTACCGCTGACTTTGAAGGACTTAATTCCCTTTTTATATTGACGTAGCGGTCAATGCCTGTTTGTACAGACGGGTCTTTTTTTGTTGGTACACTCTCACCTTGCGTTGTGGTTTTGTTCGTTGCCTTTGCTTTTGCTGGTACCTGCAGACTGGTTGCTGTCAGGGCATTTGTTGTTGCCCGATTGTTGTTTTCCGGTGCTTCTGCTGACTGCGTTCTTTACTTCGACTCCTTTTCAGCTGATCGCCGCGATGACTCATCATCACTGTTACACTTTATATTGCCAGTAGTTCTGGTTGTTGTTGAGTCGACAAAGCTGAAGTAGGCATTTAAGGACGGCTTTGCCGATGAGGCTGCGAAGCACACATTACTGTTTTTCTGATTTTTTTTTCACTTGTTAATTCGTGCACTATTTGTTTATGTTTATTATTATTAATTTGTGTCCACTGTTTTTAATCTTTGTTTACAATTTAATAAATTGTTTTGTTTGTTTTACTGTTTGTTTGATTTTATTATAATTTTTTTGTTTTTTTTTTTTTTGTAATTTTTTTTTTTTTTTTTTTTTTTTTTTTTTTTTTTGTAAAGATTGAACTCACGGAGCGGAATTTGATTTCGAAATTAAAAGAAAAAGAACAATATCAACCATACATATATGTACAATATTCACAACGAATGTACATATAAATATTACATATATTACCAAAGTTGACAACAAAATAAATTAACATACACACACAGATGTATTATATGTATCAACAATTGCATTAAATTCCAGAAAATTTGCACTTATACTAAAAGTGCATACCTGCACTTCTCGCGTTATTCGTACGGCAAAATAATATACACGGCAATCGGCTCAGCTCGACATACTGATCATTTATATTATATATATACTTTATAGGGTCTCCGACGCTTTCTTCTGGGTGTTGCAAACTTCGTGACAAACTTAATATACCCTGTTCAGGGTATAATAGCAAATATATATGGACAAAATAAAACAAACAAAAGACCAAGAATTGTTAGCCAAAGCCCATATTAGCATTTAAAATATATACTATATTCAAAGACCAAATCGGCACTTTTTCAGCAATACCCCTTGTCCTTGTTAATATACAAGCAAGCAACTAAACATTTTAAGCATATAACGTATGCACATCAGCACGCACATATCGTGCAGACTCAAAGGCCATTAAGCTTTTGCTTTCTCTCATTACACAGTACAACAGTTAATCTGGGGGGTGAAAAATTCCAAGTCAGGGTGATGGTACTAGGTCAGTATAGTAAAACCCTCAAAGGGTTTAGCGTTCGTATGTGTCAGTTTTTTTTATGACTTTTTAATTTTTTTCCTTATTTAACATGGTTTTCCATCTTAAGAAATTAATTTTTTCCAATCAGGCGTACTAAATGGTCCAGATATACGAAAGCTGATTAAAAGTGACGCATTCAACAATATTTTKATTVACGCTGAATTGAATGCATGGCAGGCAATCAAAGAAGTAATAGAAGGCTTGTTGGGAAAGCATCGTTCTAACAACTACGATGTTTCTGTCGCAAGGATGTTAAGA
>NW_017537295.1:5146-21313 GCF_001853355.1 Bactrocera latifrons
TTGGTTTTTTTGGTTTTTGCCAAAATGTTACAACTAAGCGAAAAAATATCAAGATAAGGAAAAAATTAAAAAGGTCATAAAAAAAACTGACACATACGAACGCYAAACCCTTTGAGGGTTTTACTATACTGACCTAGTACCATCACCCTGACTTGGAATTTCTCACCCCCCAGACAATAATCCCAAAAATGTTCCACAGTGTTATCACTCGTATACACATATATACATACAAACGAGTACGAAATAATAAATAAAATAATAAAAAGAAAGCAATAACCAACTAATAACACAACTAAATAGTAACCGGGAATAAGAAAACCAAAAAAGCGTTCGTTATTTGTTACATTGCGTATTCAATAAAAATACATACATTTTATCTTAAAGATTTCAAACGTATTTATTGTTATCAGAAATACACTGAGAGAATTTTTTCTCACATTTCAATTTCAGCCCATGTACAGCTGCTGAAGCTACACGCTCAAAGCAAGGTGCTACAAAGCAAAAAAAATTAAAGATATTTCATATACTAAGTTTATTGTTGAGAGTGCCAGTTTAATTCGATACTGCACTCGATTTTTATCTGCACCGATTCATGACAATTCTGAATCGGTATTGCAAAATCTAGGCAATTTCTGGACACGGCTCCAAGCTGCGTACGACGCATCTCTAATCTGAATCTAATCCTCTATAATGAATCTAACGAATCAGATCTACCGGAAAATGTTAAATCTTCGGCTTCCTCCAAATACGAGAACTGCTTAGACCAGTACGAGGAAACGAGAGCTATGATTTCCGAGTAGAGCTGCCAAAAATTCAAACCCAACAGGCGAGTTCAGGCATTCACCTTAAAGTGCCAGCTTGAGATCCAGAAATATTTCACTGAGGTGAAATTGGATACAAAACCAAAGGTCAAGCAGGCGTATTAGTCAAACGGTTAACATTAAATGACTATAATTTCAATTTGGCTTGGGAAGCTCTAAAGGAACGAAACATTCATAGTAGCCAAAAGAGCCACAGAAAAACAGTTTGTGGATTTCTTTAAACAAGTGTGCCCTGATATTTTACAAAATTTCGCACCTCAAGGTATCAATTGGCAATTTATGCCTCTAATCGCTCCTCATATGGGTGGTTTATGGTAATAAGCTGTAAAGAGCTTCAAAAAAATGAAGAATTCACGACATTATTAGCTAAAATCGATGCCGTTCTCAACTCATGGCCGCTCACGGCACTCTCGCAAGATCCCTCCGACTTCACAGCCCTAACTCCAGGGCACTTTCTAAAAGGAGTACCCATTCTGGTCACACATGAGCCAGGCGTGGAGTCGCTATTCTTATTATATAGATGGGAAAGAATTAAAATTCTGAATTATAATTTCAGCAGGCGATGGAAAGAAGACTATATAAAGGACGTCCACAAGAGGTACCGATGGAAAAGTGCAGAAAATTCGCCAAAAGTTGGAGATTGTGTCCTGATTCATGATGATTGCCTGCCATCTACCGAATGGCGCATAGAGAAGCTTTAAGCGCTCCGACGGTCATATTCGCGTAGTCGATCTTCGTACGCAATCCGGAAAGCTCACAAGACAAAAAATAAGGTGACATTTGAATTTAAACTGCAAACTAAACTTTAACGATCATTTCGCCAAAAACTCAACCCATATCGTTCCGCATCCACCGTATTCACCTGATCTGGCGCCGTGCGACTTCTGGGTGTTCACCAAGCTCAAAAGACCGCTCCGGGGACAACGTTTTTATACGATATTCAAGTCGTAGCGAAGATGGAACTGAAGGCCATCCCGGAAAGTGACTACAACCAGTGTTTCGAAGATTGGAAAATCCATTGTCATAATGTACTACATCTAGTGGGGATTACTTTGAAGGGGATGAAATTGATTTGGAAGAATAAATAAAGAATTTTCAAAATAAATACAATATCACCATATTTTTTGGGCCCAGTAATATATTTAAAATAACACCCGAAACAACATAAGTAATCGATTAACCTAACGACCCACTCATGCCGCATAACGTGGCAGCCATGCTTATATGCCCTATATGCAACCAAATTCTAATTTAGATAACACTCTTCCATACAGATCAAGATCGATGCAGACATGCTAGCAGCCCCGACACCAACCACTCGTTCGGTTGTCAATGTGTCACATCAAGCGGCTGCCCCAGTTGCAACGCCCCGAGCCGTCAACAACCGCGCTAGTAGCAGACGCACAACGTCTTTGATGCCCTCTATGTCGTCGACCCCACCGGCTGCCACAATGCGTCATCTCTAAGGGATTGCCACCTCAGCAACGCCAGCTGGTTGTCCAGGCGCACGGCCATTTTACCTCCATATGCGGCCGCATCACATCATGTTGCCGAACCACTCGGAACGACACAAGTCAACATCCTGCCGGCCGCAACCGCGGCGCAGTACGGCGACCGCCAGTAAGCCGGGATGCACGGTCCCGTCGAACAATAGAGTCATCATCATCCCGTGACCGGCGGCGACATAATGGGGCGTCAACACGACGCCAGCAACACCGACCTCGTCCGCACCCACATCAGGCCTCAGCAGCGTCGTAGCCACTCTCCAGCAACTTCAAAACAATCTTGTTGGTAGATATAGAAAAGCATGTCGCGATCTACGCTGAGAGTGTGGCAGTTTCGGTTAGAGGTAAATTCCTGAAAATCTGAAACGCTACCAGGGTAAATGTAGTATTGTTCACTAAAAAATTCAAAACTCCAGAATTTATTTCGCCATTATTAAATTTAACCAGGCTCTCAAAAGGAAAATAGGAAAGCTAATTTGAATATTATATAGGAAGTTACATAGAAAAGGAAACTTAGACGCTATGGAAAAGAAAGCGAAGTCAGCTTTCCCACTAAGGGACTCCACCCTATTAGTCGCCTGTTCGAGGAACATTCTACAATACTTAGAAAGTTCCCGTTTCTAAGCATTACCACAGATTTTCTAATTCCTTTATAGCTGAATTCAAAATCTCTATAGAAGAATGGAAAAGGTGCTAGGTGAATAAGGGCGGAGGAATAAGTGTACACGGATATACGGATGGGGGTTTTTTTATGATAAACTCGATACCGAAATCACCTTTCGTCTACCAGACCACCGATGTGTTTTCCAAGCAGACATCACAATAATTAACCCGTATGTGGGTACCACCACACTTTTCTTCTAATAATTCAGTGAAATAATTTTGTTTTCTAACTGAGCTTCCTTATCCTTGCGATTTAGCTTTCAACAAAGTTATTTCAGTATTCAAAATTGAAAAAAAAATTTTAATGAGATGAAAGGTATGTTTGAAATTAGGTAACTCGCGGGGAGCACCCGGGTACCCACTATAAGAAAAACAATGCAATCATCTGTAAATGAGATTCAATACTGAGAAATGTGTCAACTAGATAACTTGGGATAATAAATAATTAATTACATGAATTGGCAGCCTAAATTTAGTAAAACTTCATTTATTATTCAGCACAATCAGGACATATTATTTTCGATATAGAGTGTTCATCGCATACAGGCCTTTTGCAATTAGTACAACTTTTTCGAGTTTTTCTTCGCTTTTTGATTGCCAGTTGGTAGCAAACGTGAGAAGAACCAGTGACTTTTTTCCTACCAGAGCTCTCGCGAGACATTGAAAAACATTGCAAGAAGCCATCTCTGAGTACGTCTATGAGTGGTGTATCGGCTCACCATTTGATCCATAGTGTCAACACCAGTCTTATATTTATTATAATGAGTAATCATATCAGGTTTTTTTCTCGTCGTCATTTACAGGAGTATCAGAATGCATAGTCGAAAGCAGAATAACAGCTTTGTTTTTTTTGGGACATATGAACAAAGGGCAACAGAACGTTCGTGAAAACCGAAGAGCGACGAGAATTCAGGTCTAGATTTATTTGCCGGCATTTGTTTGGGTATACAAGGCTTATTTTTCTTCAATGTACCAGTGATTACCAATTTCCATGAGAGCAAGTGTTTAGCAAGAGGCAAAGTCGTAAAATAATTATCCATTGTTTTATTTCGGCCACTTCCTTTGAATGGAGCTGCAAGTTTTTTTACGACTCTCTCTCCTTGATTTTTTTCTCGAACATTGACAGTTTTTCCTGTGTAAAAAATTCCTGACATGGGATATGCGTTTTCAGCATCGCAAATCCACCAAATTTTTATGCCGTATTTAGCGGGTTTCGAAGGAATGTACTGTGTGAAGCTTGTGTGCCCGCGATAAGGATAAAGCTGCTCATCGATTGTCAAATTTTCCGAAGATTTGTATACTTTACCCAAATTTGCATTGAACATTGTCCAAAAATCACGTATAGCAACAGCTTTATCATTTTTTGTACGTGTTTGGCGTGTGTTGAAGTTTGTTGAAACCCATCGCTGCACGATAAAGAGGATATGAGTTACTCTTCCACATATCGATAGTATGATCCGTATTCGAATTATTGACGCCAGAGCAAATCAGAATCCCAATGAATGCATACTTGCTCAGTTGCTGAACGCCACGCTCTATTTTGCGCGTTATGATCTTTATAGGCGCTTAAGGCTTTCTGGTTTGTATAGCGAACAATAAAATCAACCATTTCAACTGAGATTATAGTCTTAAATGTATCTCCTATGGACAATGTTTCTGTAGATCTAACAGGACCACTTCTCTGTCGCAAAATTGTGAGAAGCCGTTTGTCGAATTTCAGGCGGCTTCTTACACCAGCCAGTTTGGTCTTTCGCAACGTATTCATGGGAATTTTCTATACCTGCTTCTTCCTCTCTCATCGATACACCTGCGGCTGTGTCTTCTGCTTCACTCTCTTCTGACTTACTGGTCATCTCCCCCCTTCCCTTTCGGACGTCTCGTTTGCAGTTGCACCATCTGTTGCTGGATCGCTATCATCTTCATATTCTGAGCTCTTATCTTCTTCTCCGAGTAAATTATCCAGATATTCCTTCTTTTTAGAACGAGTCAATCTAATCAATAAAATTATGCTCACCTTCCGAATTGATAACGTGATAGACGATCTTCCATTATGAACTGCCAATTATTATCTCTATAAAATGCTCGATTGAGTCCACAAAGTGTTCGAAATTCTTGGGTTATGAGTTAATAATGTCGATTCTTATGCAAAGCAGCGCTGTGCTCATCGACGCAGTCAACTTTCCGTGCTTTACAAAACATTCCTCATCAACTTTTCACTTCTCACTGATTCACAGTTGCATAAATATAATAGATAAAATGATTAGAAACTCTTTTCTTACTCTCTCGCTTGTCAGTTGGCAGCGGACCCTGATCTTTTTTCTGAGGAAAAGGCCGGATGCCAGAAGAATAGCGGTAAAACGAACTGCCAAAATTAGTGCGTTGTTGAAATTCTGTGTAATTAGATGTCGGTAGTTCGTAAAATTATTTATATATATGGGACATATAGGCCTACTGGGGAACCGAGCTCTCAAAAATAATAGGGTTACAACGCAATTTGCATACTTCAGTGGTAGTGTGGGAAATGCAAAATATCCAAAAGTTAATTATAAAATGCCCAATCTAATATTTTTCAGGAGTGGCATCATTGGTAAATGTTATAAAAAACTCGAGTTTTGAAAGCTTTCTCTCGAATCAAAGAGTTTCATTCAATTTATCTATGGGCAAGCTGCGTCACCTGCTCCGAAGTTACTGAAATGAGCCTATTCTTCGATAATACCAAAACTACAAACATTTCGGATACGTGTCGACGTGTAAAAGTAAAAACTGACCGTGTCCCACCCGCAGAGCGCGGGAAATCCCTATACCGATTCTATTCCAGAAAAATAAAATGTGCGACAAGAGTCAAACACAGCCTTAATACTCGTTATATTCTCTTAAGAGAATAATTAAATTGTTTTTTCAGAATTTCGTTCGCTTCCAAACTTCGAAAGTATTTAATTAATATTGATCTTTTATGAAGATTACTGTGCATATATGTATTTAATAATTAGTAGTTATATGGTCCATATTGCGACCCGYGGTAATATGGCCCAGGATAAATTTGCGGTTGTGGGTAACTAGCATAGGGTGGATATGGCGGTTGCTTCTGTGAATACACTATATATTTTAAGAAAGCATTATTGCAATGAAAAATATAATTCAAATATTTATAAGTCACCTGGCATTAAATATTGTAAGTTCAGCTGTTCTTCTTTCTCACGTTCGTTCCGTAAGCAAATAGCAGCAGCTGACAGTAAGATTGCCGCTAGTAAACAGGCACCTATTCCAGCCCAGGCAGTGAGATATGACCAATCGTATGTAATTTTTGTGTTATCCCTGAGTACCTAAGTGAATAAAAGGTTTTTATTTGTCTTAACTTATTCACGCAATATGTTACGCATGAGTTTTCATATAACAGTTGCAAGTAATTGCTTTAGAGTATTTCAAGCGAATTATAAAAATTAGGTAGATCGATTGTTTTGTCGATATGTTAGTTTATTAGAAATATTAGGTTAAGTTGATGTTAACCACCCTGAGGAGATGGTAATACATAAAGCTTCAATTTAGAGCTGGTGTGGCGTCAGACTCCTATTTTTATATTAAATACATATATTTCCTAGATCCTTGAGAGATTGATAAAATCTACGAAACACGAAAAACTGATTCATACAACTCAGCCTATACTTATTTAATCTAGTATTGTTGCAATCGGTCCAAACTATTTCTATTAATTGTTGCTGATTTCTGTTTTAAAATTTTATATAATGAACCGATACATGTGATATATTGCGAAATATTTAACACGCCTTTAATTCTTATAAATTTAGTGACTGCAATCTTAGTATTCTGTTGCTTGCTTTTTTTCAGTTACCGTATTCCATTGCTGGTAGTAGTCTTCTCCAACAACTTTCTCTTTTTCAAAAAATTCAACAGTGTGCCATAAGCCCATAGCGCCAGCAGATAGTAAGCAACTTGCTAATAAAAGAATTGATGTAGCTGTTATGGCGCCGGATGATCGCTTCCAACATCCAGACAGTCCTGTCCAAAAAGCGCAGAAAATTGTGACAAAGCTAAATAAAAACAGTATGTATATATATTTATATATATAGATCATATTTAAAAATTGTTATAATATTATGTTACCCGATAACAAATAAAGCTATACAAGACCGCGCTAAGTGTAGTCTGGAATTCGCATCTTCGTTCGAAGTCTTTTCGTCATCGATTTGAGGAAAATAGTCTAAATTAGAGCAATGTGTTTCTATTGGTGACAAGTATGTAGGGACTGAAACGCAAGAAATTAAAATTATTCAATGCATATTAAGAATTTATACTTCTTAATTTTCTTTACTAGGCCGTAAAGAGCTACAATGGATACAACCATTTTAAGATGGAATAGCAAAAGAGATAGATTTCAGAGTTAAATTCTTAATTTTTAATTACACTGTTTCGATTGCAAATATTAAAAAATATTTTTCATTCAACAAAAAATATCTTAATAGCATAGGTTTTTACCAATTTTTTGTTAATATATTGTGACATCCAAAGCGAAAACAGGGAATTAACGCCGAAATATTTTAATTACAACTGAATCCTATCGGAAAATATATGCTAAAAAAATAACGGGAGTTTTCGTTAAAAAAAAAAATTATTAATTTGTCTACAATAGCGATGTGCTTTTATTGTTACCTATGCTTGTAAAACTTGTTTCGATCTGAAGGAAGAAAAGAATTCCTGTGCAGGTCTGTGTTGATTAACGTATTATTTTGCCGACAACTGTTTATTATTTTTAGTCAATAATTATGATATTTCAAAAATATGTAAAAATGTAGAAATTCCTAAAAGCTTGCAAATTGATTTGCGATATAGAAAGTTTGTTTAAGAGGTAACGCCAATAGCAAATAACACATATTACTTCAATTTTGCACCACTTTTTTACGCATCTTCTTTTTTACTGGCGTAGACACCGCTTACGCGATTATATCCAACTTAACAACAGCGCGCCAGTCGTTTCTTCTTTTCACAACATGGCGCCAATTGGAAATTCCTAGCGAAATCAGGTTCTTCTCCACCTAGTTTTTCCAACGGAGTGGAGGGCTTACTCTGTCTCCCCCGGCGGTTATTGCGTCGAATACTTTCAGAGCTGGAGTGTTTTCGTCCATGCTTACCATGTGTAAGTCATGTGCGCAACCCTTTTAATTCGGTAAACCATGTCAATGCCGTCGTATATCTCATCGTTCCATCGAATGCGACATTCGCTGAGGACAACGCACAGAGGTCCATAAATCTTTTGCAGAACCTTTCTCTCGAAAACTTGTGACGTCGACTCATCAGGTGTTGTCATCGTCCGTGCCAATACATCATATAAGGGGATGGGAATAATAAGTGGCTTATAGAGTTTGGGTTTTATTCGTTTAGAGAGGGCTTTACTTCAGAATATGAAATCAAATGATTGTATATTTTTTAATATATAAAAATGTTTTTAAACAATTTTTATTTAAAAGAAATATATCAATAATAAATGAATCACAAAAGGCAAATTTGAGGCTTTTTAGTACCAACCTTATTGCGAGATAAATGCCTAAGTTTCTGCTTTTTACTAATTTTTCAACAAGCAGAGTAATAGTATTCCCTTCATAATCAATTTTCAAAAAAACTTATTAGAGTAAGATTGTTTTTTTAATATTTGATCCCTCCTAAATAGTATTTATAAACAAATAAGAAAGGTGTAACCGAATATTTCATACTGTTGCAACTTACAACCAATGACAGGGAAACCAACCATATTCCAATGTTATATTTATATAACTCACTAACAGACCGCTATAATTGGAATAAGGTTTTTTAGAGTAACGAATATGATTATATATAGTAATATATGCTATTTCGAAGAATTTCAAATATTCTTGGCCTTAACTGTAGTATATCCAATATTATTCGCTCATATGATTTTGACGAAAAAGAGGAGGTAGTATTGAGCCGATTTTATATATTTATTTTCAATACTACATGCAGTTAAAAACGCCCCCAAGGTTTATTAAGGATCATATATATTAAAGTCAAACGTTAATTTGAAAATGGTTATATTGGTTATATAAGGGTCAAGTTTTCACCCAGTTTTATCCATTTTAGCCACAGAGATATACTGTTGTGAGTAAAACAGGCTCTCTCAATTTTATTAAGACAACTAACATATTAGCGGATATATGAGATATAAGGTCACCCGGAAAATCGGTTGAGCAGTTAACGAGATGTGTGATTTCAGGTAAACGAGGGCAGTGCCACGCCCATTGTCCAATTTTAACCGTCTCTTATAAAGCTGTCTAAAGTCATCTCAGTGGTAAAATTTATTGCCGCTGGAGTTTTTGGTTATTGATTTATAGGGCTTTTAGCAGCTTTCAACAGTACCGTTAGTGAGCATTCATTTTCACACTAACGGTAAGAGTTCTTATAGGATTTCTCTTGAGCGATTTTGGTTATTTTGGCGGGAACAGTTTGAGTGATATGAATATTAAACTTATTAAAGCGTAGCGCCACGCCCAATTTTGCAAAGTTTTTAGCCCACAGATGCCCCTTGCCTGGGATCCTCTGTGTAAATTATAGTTCCATATCTGAATTTAGTGCTTATTTATGGCACTTTATAGGATGTCCTTTAATGATATTTGGGCGAGGGCGTGGCAGTGATACGATAGTACTCATCCACGAGCTCGTTGTTACTTTTCTGCCAAGGGTACATATATTATTTACCAAGTGTCATTACGTTATTCAAATCAATCAAATCAATTTTAATCCAGACGGACGGGTGGACGAACAGACAGGCAGTCAACCGGATTTAAACTCATCTCATCAATTTTAGGTGACACATACAACCGTTAGGTTAGGTAAACAGAACTATTATACTCTGTAGCAACATGTTGCAAGACTATAAAAAATGCGATACGATAATAATATAGCGAAATTAAACGAAATTAATATATGAAGAAAAATATAGTAAGCATACAGTTTTAATATTTGCCTTTGATCTTACTTTTTGCTTTATTTTACAGTTTTATGTAAAAAAAATAGTTTATACACTTACCCGCATTCAAAGGTGGTCTCTCCTTCGGGAAGCATACTCGAAATAAACCTCTTGTTCGAGGGTAATAAAAATATTTGTTGGTCATGCTATTGAAAAGATCATCGGCATCAGTATGTTTTGCAGCAAACATCTAGGTAAAATGTACAAAAAGTAATATTATACCATATTTATTATAATTATTTTTTATAGAGAAGGAGGAAAGATTGTTCTTTAGCCCCGTCAATAAACCGTAATATGTTATAATATATACATTTTAAATAAGGGGGATGATCAGCCAAAAACCCCAAAATTTACGGAGGACACTGAAAGCGATCCCAGCATAGGCTACAACACATGTATGGAAAAAGGGAGTAAGCGAGGGGCGTGGTTTAGTTTTGAAGAGTTAAAAAATGAGTCTTAGAAATAGAACAGTTTTTGGCAGCCGCAAACGGCAAACAAATATTTCTTTTCCCCGTCAATATATACTTTGAATTGCGGGAAACTTGCCTCTGATAAAAATATACAAAAGTATGAATTTGTAATTAAATAATATAGTTTGAGGATAAAAACAGTATTTAAAATTGCCATATCTCAGATTGAAATAATCCGAACATTGTCACGCTCACAAAATACCGTTAACCAACACTGTATAATACCATAAATAAGCTTCAAATTAAAACAAAAATTATAATTTGTGGCAGGAAGTGTAAGTTGTAAGTGTAGTAACGGGCATCTGTGGGGTAAATGTTGTAAATGTTTTCAATAGAACTTTCCATGAATAGTTTCTTTTAGGTAGCCATAAAATATCAATTATGTTGACCTCGGTACCTATGACTGACTTTTTACCATTTGTGCAATTGATTATACAAAACGGGATGAGATTCGCTGACCTTGCGCTTCGCACAGTTTTGTGTCGCATTGTATCGTATGAGTTTAATGCATCATACTCTTTAAATTATGGATTTGTAACTAATGCCCCCTTGAAATTTAAACGTCCTTTTGTCTCGTCCTTTGAATATTTAGGTGTGTTGAAAATTTGGTTCAGTCCGGTTGCGATAGTTTAATTGATTGTTTTTATAAGATATTTTCCAAAAATTAAGATGATGTTGGTTGCATGTTTTGCACTATTTGCTGTTTCTCACAAGTTTACTTTTTTGTATTGTTAAAGTTTAGCTGTTTCAGCATCTCCAGCGAGGGGGATATTTTGATTTTGATATTTTATTAAATATTTATGCTAACAATAGTTTTTTTTTATTCCATAGTTTTTCTCTTCACAATTGAGAGTTGTATTGAAAATGATTTTACTAAATTTTTCCATTATTGTTTTATAAATTATAATTTTTACTATTAGTTGCATTTTTATTTTCGTGTTGCCTACTACCTTCCTTGCAATATCTGCATATATCAAATGACGAAAATTTGACAAGATAAACGAATTTATTATATTGGCCTTGTCCAACGTATTGCTTATGCGATATTTAGAACTTTTTTACTTGCATTTTAACTGTAAGAATGATTTTATTCCCATTTTTTTACATTTTTAATTATATTACCCGTAATATGGTTATAATTATGTTGCAAACATTATTTATTTTACTTGAAATAATTTCCTACAATTTCGTATATCTTTTTTAATTTCCTGTTTGTAGTCTAGCTGTTCTTTATTCTATTGTTATAAGTTGTGAGTTTCAATAATCGAGTATCTGTACTTCCGCCCAGCGTAGCGGTAATAATATTGTGGTAAAGAATTACAGTATCTTAACTTACATATTCTACTATTGTTAATTATTTGTCCTGTTTCCATTAACACGGCATTTTCTTAAACTATTTTCCTACTGTATGGATTACTTCGCTCAGATCCTAATCTTCTATTATTCTTACCTAAAATTACTTTTCCTGGTAGATAAGTCTTTATTTCCTGCGTATTCTCATCATGGTATTCGTTAGCCTTGCTTTGTTTGGATATATTGGTAATGGAATTGCCAATATTTCAATTGGTTTCCTTACAAACGGTGCAGTTGGCTCTTATTCGTTATATTTAGCATACCGCGGAAATATTTTTTTTCGAGAGTGCTGCTCTTACATGTTTTTTTCTTGTTCGTTCCTAATATCTTCAACTAATTTTTGGGTGTATCGGCTTTTAATATTACCGAAGTGAATAGGATATCCTTTCTTCTATATGAATTCCATTTATAAAAGATGGGCTAAGGTATCGTTTCATGTAAGAAATCACTAATTGTTCTTTGTACTCTGGTTCTGTAATTATATGTCTATGAACAGTTGCAAAAATTATGTTTAAATGCTATGAAGGTATTTCGTCAAGCTTGAATAAAAATTAGCTTTTTGAAATCATCGATTAACTTATGACTTGATCTTTTATCGTTATGATTTGCAGAGGAGAGTCTATCGATCTCCTTGAAAAACATTTGTTTTACCATGTTAGTAAGTTAGCTCGTAATTATAATCTTCTAAAATAGCTTTCCATCGTATAATTTTACTGTGGTTGTTTTCGTCAGGTTCGACACAAAGGTTCGGACACTTATTAATAATATTATTAATTTCATTTTGTTTTTTTTAAAGAGCGGTGCGGAATTTTTATCGGTATGTATGATTTCTTTCAATTATTTAATCTGAAAAATTAATAGTATCAATTGTTCTGTAGTTTCATAATTGTTATGGTGGGAAACGACGTCATATATTCCATTCGGGTTTACTTCTACTGTGTTATTAAAGAAAATGCGTTGTATTTTATTTGTAGAGTTGTGCGGAACTGGGTCTATTTTGGAAAGTAACCTGTTTTGAGTGTATTGACTGATCTACTTCCCTCGGAGTCAGTGTTTTAGGTGGCAAGTTTGGTCCGTTATTAAAGGAATTATTTCCTACATTTCCTACATTAGTGAATCCCTGATTATTTTGCATATAATTACGTGAAATAATGGGTTGGTGAGATCGGTAAAAGGCACTGTTGTTATTTAAATTATTAAAAGCATTATTTCGAGCAGGTCGTGGTTAAGTATTGGGTTTATGTGTGTTATGCGCACTATTAATTCTATAGGTCATGTTGTCTAGTCTAATATAAGAGAAAGGTTTTAGTAAATTTTCTCTCGGAAAGTCGAAATATTTTTGAGGTGCTAGACCAGAGTGGACAGCTGGTATTCAAGAATACCTATGTCCCTTTTATTCTAGTAATGCATCATGAACGTCATGAAGCATTTTTGAATTTGACTCTATTCAACAGCAGTGTTGTATGACTCCAATGCTATTTGTGAGTAGTATGGCAAAGTGTTCTTGGATGTTCTTGGCACCATAGGACACCTTAAACAACCAATCAACGCTCTTCCTCCAGGAGTTAAATTCTCCTGGTCATCCAAAAAATTCCCTAAAACCTACCATGTCAGGTCATATAAGAATGCTAATACTGCGGTACCTCGACGTTATTAGATCCAGTGTGGCGTTCATAGCCACTCAAGTTGCACAACATTTATTTTTTCTACACTCATATGACCATATTTTTATATTTTCAGGCTTAGTGGCGTTCTTTTTCGAACTTCTATTTGTTTTTCCACTCGCGTAGACTTACTGTTTGGTTTTCAAACTTTTTCACTACGGGCGCCTTTTATTAGGTTTTTTTTTTATAAAAAAAAGAAAATATTTTTGGGATCTAAGTTTCTTTGTTGAATTTCGAATTGTAACCAAAAGTTAAAATTAATTATACCTAACGCTGCTAGGGTTCATGAAATACCTCAGAACCCTTATTTTACATAAAGTAAGTCAGTCTACAAATGCAATAAGTTCAGCCCTGCCCATTCCCCAAATATACTTCAGACAATCATATTCGGCCTTCCACCTAACTTTAAACCGCTTCAAATATGATATGTTGGTCAATATTTGTGGTAATATTTTAATAATATTGATTGACTATGTTTTCTTATATATAAAAAGCCGCCAAAGAACAAAATTCATACTTTTATTATCTATTTTTCTATTAGTTATTTATACAGTAAAAATTAAAAAGTTAAAAATGTAAAAGCTGATGAAGTCAGTGGTTTCAAAACTTGACAAGTGAACATACCCTCGATTTTAATGCCTCAAGTAATCTAAAACCAAGAAACAAAAAATAATGTGAATGTAGAATCAGTACTACGGAAAACTGGAAAAAGATTTTTCAAGAAATGACGGCTGCCAAAAAAAAAACATTTTTTATTTCTTGTTTAGACTGTTTGGAATATGAAGTAGTAAGACTTAAATCGGGCCAGTAAAACCTGAGAAGTCTTGAGTATCGTTTTAATAAAAATAGTTTCGAGAGGAGGATGGAGTCTTGTATAGAAGTTCACGCAAGTGAGGAAAGTTCTCTGATCGCCATTTACTTGGGAGTAGCCAAAAACGATTCCTTTGCATATGGCTCAAGCATCTCATGACTTAAAGTCTTTGACCAAGTATATTCTGGGTAGCCTAAGAACATCCGTTTGAAGGCGAGCTAAAGTGAGAAGGCGAAACATTCCCTCCGTAGGGTTGTGCGCAGGGTTTGGGACCCGCCAATTCTCCAATGAAAAATAAAAACCAGCATCGGATGAGAAACCCCCCTTTTGATGACGACCATGGCAAACGACTTAAGGATTACGATTTGAGGTGATGCATCTGGAATGTCCGGTCCCTTAATTGGGAAGGTGCCGCCGCCAAGCTGGTTGATGTTCTCGTTAGAGTGGAGGCTGATATCACTGCCGTCCAAGAAGTGCGATTGACGGGACAAGAACTGAGGCAATGTAAACTGACTTGGAACAATACCAAAAGCCCCTTCAGGATCGTGAAGGACCTCTCCGAGCATTTCAATACCAAGCGAGATTTCAGACAAGACGACTCCCTATCGTGCGAGTTCTTCAATCTATTCCTGAAGAAAACAATTCCAGCTACAGAACTAAATAAGATAAGTGTACAGTTGCTGGCGTACGTCGATGATATTGACATCATTGGCCTCAACACCCGCGCCGTTACTTCTGTTTTCTCCAATCAAGGAAGCAAAGCAAATGGGCCTGGCAGTGAACGAGGGCAAGTCGAAATATCTCCTCTCATCAAAGAAACAATCGTCGCACTTAAGACTTGGCTCTCACCAAGAAACCAGTATAAATACTACCAACAATGCCAGCCTGGAAATCCAGCGCAGAACAACTCTTGCCAACAGGCGCTACTTCGGACCGAGTCGACAATTGAAAAGCAAAGTCCTCTCTCAACAAGCAAAAACCAAACTCTATAAGTCACTCTTAATTCCCGTCCTGCTATATGGTGCGGAGGCTTGGACGACGACAACAACTGATGAGTCGACGTTGCGAGTTTTCGGGAGAAAAGTTCTGCGGAAGATTTTTAGTTCTTGGCGCGATGGCCACAGCGAATATCGCATTCGATGGAACGATGACTAGTAGCCGCTGTCTATGTCAATGTCGTCCGACTGGACGAAAACATTCCAGCTCCTAAAGTATTCGACGCAGTACCCGCAGGGGGAAGCAGAGGAAGAGGAAAATCTCCACTTCACGGTGAAGAAGTTTCCAAAGCGTTTAAAGTTAAAACTAACCCGGTCAAGTTGCAACTACACTAAACCGCCTATTGCTTTGAAAATAATTTGATTTTTTGAAAATCATTTAGAGAGATGTTTTAGGCTATACATATAAACTATCAAAATAGGTAAGAAAGTTTTCTAATATGTTAAAATTTCCTAACCGGAATTGACTTCTAAGCAAAACGTAGCTATGAAATATGTGAGTGTGGTACTTTTTTACATTCTCTTACTTATTAATTTAGAATAAAAAGTTTTTAGAAAAAGGAGTAAAAGATTGTATCGTAAAAAAATTTTCAATCATAAAACTACTATTCTTTACTGACATTTCGCGAAAATAATGAGAGATCGTTATTTTTATTCTATTATTCTTGCTTCATTATTTCATTAAAAATTTCACACAGTAGGGGAAGGTGGGGAATGTTGGGGAATCCAGGGCCAGCGCGATATTTTTTTCCCTAGTATAGGTTGACAGCTGCAACCAACTGTCATCGGCTCGTCTCATACTAAGCTCAGTTTCTATATAGCACTCGAGCTGTGAACACGTGTTATAACCTCTCTGCAACAACAAAAAGAAATTCGACACTCCGAAAG
>NW_017537295.1:21593-22215 GCF_001853355.1 Bactrocera latifrons
CTATCCCAAACAAGAGAAAATTGTTGATTTCGACAACATTTTGGAGGCGATCAAGTCGGTGAAAATACATCACAACAGCGTTCGACAATCTGCGACGGCACACAAAATTCCGAGGACCAACCTGATGCGTTATATTGCAGCATTTGATGGTGCGAGCATCGACGTTACTACTGCCAATGCCGATGTAATAAAGAATTTGCTGGCTGAAAGCACGACGATGGGCACAAACACAGAGAGTTCTGCTGGTTTCTTTCTTTTTCTTTCATCGAATAATAAATAATTTTTTTTTTTATTTCAGATTTTCAACATCGAACAAGAGAAGGCGCTGATAAGCTACATTCTCCAGGCCAGCGACATCAACTATGGAATTAGTTTGATGGAGCTTCGTAAGCTCGCGTATGAATTTGCTCGGAAAGTTGGCGCGTCGTATCCGGATCCATGGAACGACAATCAAMWGGCGAGTAAGGATTGGCAGTTGGCGTTCATGAAATGCCAAAAAAATTTGTTACTGCGAACACCAGAGCAAGTAAGCCAGAGCCGTGCAAGCGATTCAACAAAGAGAATGTCGATGCATTCTTTGCCAACCTTTCATCTTGCCAACATTTCATCTCGGTAAGACGCC
>NW_017537295.1:22330-26591 GCF_001853355.1 Bactrocera latifrons
CTTTGGCCGTCAGCGCTAGTGGCCAGTCTATACCGCCATTCTTCCTTTTTCCCCGAGTCAACATGAAAGAGAWTTTTATGACTCATGCGAGTCATGGCGCTGTTGGTATTGCGAACGGTTCTGGTTACATGAACTCTGACGTATTCCCTCAATTCATRCGTCATTTCATCAAGCACACCGGTGCTAATGCCGATTCGCCAACCATGTTGCTGCTGGACAACCACGGTTCGCATTTATCGATCGAGGCGATAGATTTGGTGTTGGATCATGGCATCACGTTGCTGTCTTTTCCGCCGAAATGCACGCACAAAATGCAGCCGCTAGATGTTGCGGTATTTGCACCATTTAAAGGCATGATGACCGTGAAGCATGATGCATGGAAAAAGTCCAACATTWGTGTCACTTTCGATCTGCATCATGTGCCGCTCCTTGTCGATCACTACCTCGATGTTATGTTAACGCCGAAAACCATCAATTCCGAACAACTGGCATCTACCCGTTCAACCCGCAAATTTTCACTSAAGTTGACTTTGTCGCTTCKGAACTRAGCGGCGAAAATTTGTTCGGTGACGAAGAGAAAGACGCCGACAATCTACGTCGAGTTCTTGCCTCTAGTGATGCCATTGTGACTGCTGCGAATGAGGAGGTGTCAACGTCGAAGGCATAGTGCCCCAGCTTCAACATCGTCGTTGTCTCTTGTTTCGGCTCCACAGCTCCGTGATGCATTGAAATCGGTTGGCCCGTTKAAATTGGGCACACCTGCGCCGAAATCAAAACGTGGCCGCAAGACAATGGCGTCAACGATTTTGACATCGCCTGAGGTTGTCGTAGATCTGCGTGACAAGGCCGAAAAAAGCGGCAAAAATTTACGAAGGCAGCCGATGAACCAGCAGCCAAGAAGCAAAAAGGCCGTGGCAAATCGAAGACGCCACGTCAAAACACGGCCCATTGCATCGTTTGTGATCGAGGGGTTAACTTGAAATGTGCCGGACCGAACCCGAACACTTAMACCTGCATCCACTGCGAGTCGGAATAATTTTTTTCGCCAATTCCTATTTTTCTTATTATTTATGAATCTCTCTTTCATTTCCATTGATAAATAAACGTTTTTCATCGGCAACAATCATGTTTTAATCGATTTACAGGCTCAACATTCCCAACCTTTTTTCAAAATCGCAAAATCAGGTTTTTGCCAAAATGGCTATAACATTTAAATTTTTGTAGAATTTTATCAAACCAATGTTATCAAAAGGAAGGTTACGACTCGCACTACAAATCCATGCTTTGGAATTTTCACAAAAAATAACTTTTATGTGACTTTTTAACCGAAATCAAAACGTGGCCCAACATTCCCCACATTACAGAAGTAAGTTCATGGTTTGCGCTGTATTTGTAAATGTGTTATGAATGCCTGTGCTTCGTTCGCACATCATCTAGCAAAGTAGCGATTTCTTTTGTAATATTATAAATTCCTTTCCGGTTCCACATATTGTGACTAAGAAAAAAATGTTTACGGTTCGGTAAAAGCAATCAGTATTGTATACGAAATTTACTTATATACGAAAGTTACTGTACTCTGGCAGTAGCTATAATAAAATATTGAAATGATTCTTATATGAATTTTGAACACTATCTTATGATTCGAAATATAAGCTTTGGTATATTAAGTACTAGTACTGCACAAAGAGCACAAAAATATCTACCATATCAAAATATTTTTCACATTCACTCATACTAACACTTAAAAATTAATCAATAAAATTTTAATTTTTACAATTCAAAAATATGAAAATACTCAGTACTATTTCTTCATATAGAACTTATTATTTTTTGCAGGTAGAAATTTCGCTAGCTCTCAGCTTTTTACGCTCTCAACATGTGCTCTTTTCCGCTGTTTTTTTGGATTAAGAAATGCTTCTCCAGCATAAACTTTGTTAGCTAGTAATATCCGTAGTTAGCAGTTATGAAAAAAATTATAGTTTTTTTTATTCATGAATTTCTTTCACATACATAGGTATGTATAATATATTGTTTGTTAAAAAATATTATTTATGAGAAAATGTACAGTGAATAAAAAAAAATTGCATAGACAGAAATTTAACTGAACCTTATTTTTCTACTTTTAAACTACTTCATCTTTTAAGTTGCAGCCAACATTTTTTTTTTTTTAATTTTTTTATGATAATTTTTATTCTAAACGAATTTCGATGTTATTTTAACTCACTTGTCAGCCGAAAGAAAAACTTGTACACTTTCGTTAGCAACACTTTAAATACTGGACAGTTACTCTAGTTTTATATATTTTCCGATATTGGCCTTATTTGAAATGACGGTAACGGCGCAATTATATTTATGTAAATCGTAAATCCAGCACATCAATTTGGGTTTTGAGCTAACCATTCTACGATTGATCAAATCCACACAATTACATACATTATTGAAAAAGTATTTGAGAAGAAAAATCTGTTCTACCGTGTTTTTGGGTGTTGCTGAAAAGTTTCGATAAAGTTTGTCACAAAGGATGGCTTTCGAAACTGAAACTGATTTTACCGACACAGCATTATGACGTATGACTTATAGATATAAAATCAGGAGTTCCACAAGGTAGTGTGTTGGGCCATCTTTTTTACCTGCCAGTAGAATGCAATTATACAATATTGATATTGCTTGCTTGTTGTCTCCAAAAAGTTTTTAATAAGGGCAAAGAAATTACAGATAAAACTGAATGAAGCCTGTAGATATGGTTTTCAAATACAACAAGATACAACATTACAGCATGAATACCGTACTTTAACTCCGCTACAGTCTCCGACTGATACTCATCGCGAGTGGACGTATTTTCTGAATATCTTTTCTCTGTGGTGCTCACCAATTTTCTGCTTCCCGCTAAGCATTATTCTGGTGCGCGTAAATTCATAGTTGTAACAACACACGTGTTAACTTCACTACAAGTGCCTGTGCTTAAATTATCTTTAATGACCCCCGGGCCCCCAAATTTCGGGGACAATTGCGCAAAAGTTTTTAAATACAAAACGATTGAATGGAATTTGTGAAGTGAAAGCAAACTATCAAGACAACCTTAAATTTTCCAAAGGTACAATATTTGCACCATGCCTCAATAATGTCCATGAAGACGAAATTATTGAAAACATGAAGGAGCAAGGTGTTGTTGGAGTGTATAAATTCAAAAAGAAGCTGGACAATACCTTAGTCCACAATGGAGTTACCCTTCTCACATTCGATTTATATGAACTACCTAGTAAAGTGGAGGTTTCATGGCGCTCAGCGCGTGTAAGACCATATTTTCCCAATCCAATGAGAATCATGCCAACTCTTAGGGCATACCATTAAAAGGTGTAACAACAAACCAGCGTGTGAAACTCCAACCCCCTCACGGCTCAGTACAATGTTTGCGCACCTTATGCGCTAATTGCGCTGGTGAGCACCCATCATATTCAAATACTTGCCCTAGGTACATCCACAATAAAGAGATTCTAAAAATTAAAACTGTCAACAAATGTATGATGCGTGAGGCTATAAAACTACATAAAGCACAAGTACCCAGCCTTCCAAAAACTACTTTTGAAGAAAAAGTAAAACAAAACGAATCAAAGAATTACAACAACTCAAAACTTCCTACAGCACATTCCATTCATATACCTCCCGAATCCAATAAAACTTCTTCCGAAGTCTCTCACAATGAAACTGTAGAGAGCACTAACACTGCTCAAACATATCCTTCTCCAAACTCCAACAATGACTTAAACACTTCAGCAACCTCTTCTTACGCTCTAAAACTAAATTATGTCCCAGTAAAAAGTAACACAATAAATCCAGTAAACTCTCAATCTATCCAATTTGTTTCTCTCAACTCTTCCTCCCACAGCACTCTCAACAGCTTTGCTAATAATTCCACACCTCAAGCTACTAACTCCACTCATTCATTTATCAGCGAACTGCAATCTCACCACACTTCAAATACTTTTATCAACAACTCACAAACCAACTCATTAATTACTCAGCAACACAGTCACCCAGGCCATGATCAGATTATGCCAACTTTCGACGATGAAGAAATCTAATCCATTCTTCTTTGTCCTATTCGCTCTATGTTCAATATACTTCAATGGTAAAGGGCTTCTACAACAACTACACTGAACTTGAAATTCTCATTAAAGCTATCTCACCACACTTCATGTAACAAAAGAATCAGCTGTTTTCCAAGAATTTTTCACAGCTGAGATCACCTGATCGAAATCTG
>NW_017537295.1:27741-95542 GCF_001853355.1 Bactrocera latifrons
ATACAATGGTATGTTAGCTATTTCTTAATTTACCTCAGAATTTAACAAACAAACAAGTTATTGCTGTTTTAGTAAGAAAAGACATTCCACATAAATTCCTCGAAATCCATTCAAATATAGCTTCTTTAGCCATTCAGATATCCATAGAATTTAAATTTACGATTATTTGCTTGTATATTCCCCCACAACAAAGTTTCACGCTTACTGAGCTTCAGCAAATTCTCTCCTCAGTACCCAAGCCCGTAATCCTGGTTGGAGGCCCCCTTATGGCGTTCCCCCCGAACGAACCAAAGAGGATTAATTCTGGAAAACTTAGTTCTTACAGAAAATCTTACTGTATTGAACGATGGTGCCCCGACCCATTTTCCAACTCATAATTCTTTTACGCACATCGACCTATCTATTTCCTCTACCAATATAGCTCCAAAAGTGAATAGCCGAACTCTTGATAGTTTGTGTGGTAGTAACCACTACCCAATAGTAACTGAAATTGTAACGTCATCCTTTTCAAAGGCCTTTCCTAAACCAAAGTTCCTGACAGATAAAGCAGACTGGTCTAAGTACATGCAAAAGGCAATTCTGTTCTGCGATCAAACCCCTGTATCTCAAAATGTGAATAAAGAGGCGGCTAATATCACCAATATATTAAGGTCTGCAGCGCACCTTTCAATTCCGCAAACTATTTCTAAACCCCATAAAAAAGTAGTTCCTTACTGGTCAAAGGAGTTGGAGAGCTTAAGAAATTTAAAACAGCATAACTGGAGACAATACAACCGTTCCAGAACAGAAGCCAACCTGATTTTATACAAGAAAGCAAATGCTATTTTTCGTAAGAAAACTAAAGAAGCAAAACGAATGTGCTTCGAAAAACTTACCACAGAAATAAATCCCAGTTCTAATCCTAAAAAGATTTGGTCGGACATTAAAATGCTAACTGGCTCAACTTCCCAAGTCAATATAAATTTTGTTAATAGCTCAACTGGTCCAATATTCGATCCCGAGGCGATAGCTGAACAGTTTGCCTCCACTTTGCCTCCTTCTAGCGACGGGAACTTTAGTTCCGCTTTTATAGATAAAAGAAAATATGAAACTCTGAGTCGCAGCTACAATCAGCTTAACTCACCAGCTAAAATAATAGAATCGAAAGTACAATATCTGCTCTGTCAGGTAAAACTCCTGGCGGAGATAGAATTTCATACGATAAGATAAAAAACGTGCCTCCACCGCTTTAATTATGATTAATCAATCCTTACAATCAAATATTAACGGACGGGATTTATCCACAAAACTGGAAAATTGCAACAATTTTTCCCATACCAAAGTCTACTAACCCGTCCTCAGAAGTTCTAAATTGTAGACATATTTCACTTATATCTTGCCTGAGTAAGTTAATAGAAAAAATCGTTTCAAAACGAATTATGTGGTATACTTCTAAACACAGTTTAATTAGTCCAAATCAGTTCGCTTTCAAAGAGGGGCAAGGAACTTCCGACGCGCTCCTTCTTTTTTAAAGGTTTGTCTCATATGGTTTTTCTTCCCGCAATCATATCTCTACACTCAGTCTAGATTTTGAAAAGGCTTTTGATCGTGTTGGAGCTCACATAGTTCTACGTCAATTAGAAGAATGGGTAATAACTTGGTAATAAAAATATACCATATACTCTTTTCTCACTAACCGTAAATTCAAAGTAAAATTAAATAATGTTTTTTTCCAGTTTACATAACCAACAAAATGGTATCCCATGCTATTTGCTATCGCTTTTAATGAATTAGGCCACATAATTAGCAGACATAAGAACATTTCCCACATTATGTATGCAGATGACGTTTTACTCTATTCTAAAATAAGCAATCTAAACACCGATATCTCTAATTGGTCAAATTGCTCTGCACCGACTCTGTCGCTCAATAAGTGCAAATATTTTCATATATGCCGCAAACATAGATATACGGATTTAAACTTAGTTCATATAATATTAATATTTCAAATGTTTCTAGCTTATGTTTTCTTAGAATTACCTTCAACAAAGGTTTAACTTTTAAGGAGCACTATCTTAAGTTAAAAAAGCCTAGCTGTCAGGTTAAATATTATTAAATATCTATCTTCTAAACACTGCCTTATCCATCCAAACACTTTAATCAATGTTACTAAGGCTATACTATTGTCGAAGATTGACTATGACTTACCAATATACGGAAATAGTGCAAAGAGTAATATAAAACTGATCTCTTCGACGTATCATGCAGCCGTTCGAAGTATACGCGCCTTTCCAACATCCCCGATTCAATGCATCTTAGCCGAAGCTGGGATGCCTACCTTACAAGAAAGAATTGAATATACCACTATGAAGATTATCCCAGAGATCTTTCTCTGCAGAAATAGTATTATTTATGACACTATCACAACGAAATGGGCCGCTAATAAAACCCCAAGACGCACGCCAACATTGCACAGAGTGCTGGAATACGCTAAAATTTTAGGAATAGACTCGAAACCATCTTTTCTGCCTCCTGTCAGCTCACCACCTTGGGAATTAAGCTACTCATCTTTCCTTATCGGTTTAACAAATGACGCCAAGTCAACCACAAGGCCAACAGTATTCCAGCGCCTTTTTGAAGAATACAGAGCTCCTTTTCGGAACGAATGGAAACGTACTACACCGATGGGTCAAAGTCGAAGGACTGCACGTCATTCGCTGTGGTCCAAGCCGATGGGAAAACAGTAATAGCAGGACATCTACCAAATTATGGATCAGTGTATACGGCAGAGGCGGTTGCACTATACAACGCAATACTAGCAGCCCCAGAATCTAACGACATGACGATAATCTGCACAGACAGTATGTCAACTATTGCTAGTATCATGAATATTACTAACAAGGTACCCCTAATCGCTGAAATACGCACCAAACTTATACAAAGCAAAAGACATTATTGCTTTTACTCGACTTCGAATTAGGCATACCATGGCCACCCACTCGTACCCGCTAAACGGTTCAAATAGACCACGCTGCGAATTCTGCACTTATTCATCGCTTACAGTTAAACATCTTCTCGATGAATGCACTAAGTTTAGTGCAACTAGAAGCGCACTATTTGATGACCAACCAATTTCAAATACGCTCAAGGCTTTTTCTGAAGAAAACATTCACAAGGTAGCCGAATTTTTGTACAAAACTGGCCTTAGAAAGTTAATTTATTTCCCTAATTGTAAGTTATCTTAGATCCAAATAACTTCTTTACTAACATCAATTATTTTAATAATTGTACTGACAGTAATATTGATCTCATGGCTAATATATTAATATTCTAAGACAATATAGTTTTATTAGAGCAGTAAGCCGTAAGCCCTGGCAGCTAGTGCTTCTTACTCCGTAAGATAATAATTGTATTATTATTTTTCATTTAATAAATAAATAAATAAAAATAACAAATCTATTCAAAACATGTTTTAAACTGAGAGCTTTAACTTGTTCCACTATAGTAGTGATGGTTTTATGTGCCCAAAAAATAAGGTGGCATTGTATTTATTTTTAAAATTCTTTATTTATTCTTCCAAATCAATTTCATCCCCTTCAAAGCAATCGCCTCCCGATGCAATGCACTTATGCCAACGGTGCGGAGGTAGCTTAAAACCAGGGGCGGACATAGGTTACTTTTTATCTCTTTTTGTTAGAAGTCAATACAGTTCATAAATACCAGAATTATATTTGAAATCATAAGCATGTGTTAAAAATGTATGTATGTAAGAATCATTTGGAAATTTTATTACTTTAAAAAAGAAGGAAATAAGTAAAAAAAAAAACACAGAGCTAATGCGGGAGAACACTAATTTTCGACTGCATGCATTCTTAGTATATGAGTTATACTGGTTTTTGCTCCTGAACCAGAAGTCCTTATTAGGAGAATGAAATATTTTTAATATCACAAAATGGCATTAACATTATCGTCGTTAAGGCATTGTGACTACTTTACGTATATGCATTCATATCAAACAACAAAATAGCGGAATAACTGCAGTGTTCATAAAAGCGTCTATTATAATTTGAGGTATACAGAAATACAGATTGCACAAAGCAATACAACATTTAAACGCAAACGGTGAAGGATATCCGTACAATTTCAAATATATCCATTCTGAAAACTAATACACAGTGCAATAGATCATAACTGGTTCAGTAATTAGTCGATGAATATTATACCACGCGCATCCCACAAGACTGATGGCATAACCTTGCCAGCCAACTTTCTATGCTTGATGAGTGGTTCATAATGTGCAGGCCACTAGGCTGACTGTCGATTGGACTACAATGTAGCAAATCTCTTTTCAAAGGTTGCAGAGTTGGTGCAGAGCCGAAATACAACAGTATTTTTTCCAAAAAACAATGCTTTATTAACACACGAAATGCCTTTTGATAGTATACTTCAGTAACTAATAGGGCTGACCATCTACATACATATGTATCAGTAAAGCGCGTACTAGTTACTTATTAAAATAAAAATTAATGTTTTTCATTTTTCCCGCATTTATTAGTATTTGAATTTTTTTGAATCAACAAGAACTAACAATTTAAATTTGATCACCAGGTTAGCACATATCACCTTTTTTCTTTCTTAAATTTTTAGCAAAATATATATTCTTAAACTTCTCTATTAAACTGTTGAGAATAATATCTCAAATCGGATTGGGTGGCGATTACTACGATTATCCAATATAAATTAACGAAATTAATGGCGAACCATACTTTTAACTTATTCCTGTTTACTGGAAACCTACCGAGCAGACTCAAAACTTTGCGAGCCAACCATCCCCATACCTTTCCTATTATATTGATGTCATGTGAGTACGGTGTCCACTGCATTAAACGATGTTTTGTCCTTTAATCTAAGGCTAAGCCCCATGTGAAGCGGTGCTCTGTCATATCGTGAAAAGTTCTAAACAATTTTTAAAACGGAAAAAGACATTTTCCAGTACATTTTTATACGTCTTTGCATTCATATTATATTCAACACTTGCAGTGCGCTCGTATCATATCAAAGGTAAATACCCACACCGTCAACAGGACTAAATAATCATTCCAAATGACGTTTCTCTTTCCGAAGATTATGGTAGTAATAACAATCGCCGTATAAGTAAATCTGTTGAGTCGCAATTGGTGACATTCAGTATATTCAACCAGAAACTTTAAATCCAGAAAGAACCTTAAAAAAAATTTCCATAGGATCGTAGTGAACTTAGTGTCCATGAATTTCTAATTTATATTTTGATCAAATTGTGTCATTAACAATTTATTCGTATTCAGTTTTAACTCAAAAAACACATTTTCATTCTATGAATTCTTTGAAAAATTTAGTTTTGATTCATACAAAAAATGGCTAGTTTTGACATTATTTGTTAAAACACTTTTGACAAATCAAACAAAGTGACAAAGTGTGATACCATAATATTATTTTTTATACCTGACATATAATACATACAATAAGGTGGAGAGATAGTTTAACTCAGTTCACAGTTTATCAGAGACCCAGCATTAGTAAGAATTAACAGCTTATAACATATGTAGTTATTTTTTCTACTTTCGGTTTTATCACTCAATGTAGAAATAATATAACTAACTAATATTTATAGTTCATAATAAAATATTATATAAACTAAATATGTGAAAGCTACTAATATTTCTATCATGAAGACTCGTTTATTTTAATATACGAAGTTTAAATAAAGCACTATTATTTACATACATGTACATTTGTATGTATTTATATACACTTATGTACATACATACAAATGTATGTATATTTCGATATATACATATTTACATACATATACGCACAAATACTGAGCATAAATAGCAAAATATAGCTCAAACCGGTTTTTCACAGACACAAAAATAACTATAAAAGCACTCATAATTCCGAAAACAAAAATTACAGCAGGTATGGAGGTAACTCAAGTAAGCGTTTCGTTAGCTATTCACATACTTAAGATATTTTTATGCAAGCATAAGTACATTTTCATACAGGTTAATACGAACATATTTACAAATATATATGTTTATATGTTTTAATTTTTAGGCGTTCGACAAAAGGTTCATTATGCATTTGTATAAGACGCATTCCATTCACACTTCACATATACAAAGGCATATACTACAAGCAAAATATAATATGTATGTACATATTGTACGTAGCATTAGAGAAAAGAAAACTAAGCTATGACCATAAAATACACGTTGTAGAAAGTTAAAACTTTATTTAATATATGTGCGTGCAATGTAAGTTATTTTTAATCATATGTACAGCTAAACGATTTTTTTTTCTTAAAGCTAAGTTATTTCTGCCCTACAAGTGTTTACTTAACTCACCTGGATATTACTTCTTTTAACGTCATAGTATAACCAGTTATCTGTAGAAAAGGCGATTGCTAATAAAGCCGTTGCAATTATTGCAGATATTGTTGCAATAGAAAGCGTAACTGCTGAGCACGGCATTCTGGACCTTCATATATTTCTAGTAGTGTTTTTATTCTATAAAATTAAAAATTCCAGCTGTTTTTATACAAATATTTATTTAAAATTATTACTGTTCCCAGCTTTAAAGTATACTTCGTTGAAGATGTCAGAGTTGATACTAATATCTAAATACGTTTGTGAACTCAAAGACAATGCCTCCGTAAATCTGGATTTAACTTCACTCTAAATTAGTTAAGAGTTGAGTCAAGTAATAACTCAAGAGAGTAAAAAAGCGTAAATCGGCTTGTAGAAATGAGTAAATGGTACGAGTATATAGTTATGTACATATACTCGCATTCTTACCGAAATTTATGTAACGCATTTTAGCTTTGTCGTGTTTGGTGTGTTTAGATTTGATCGTGATCAGCTGTTAACTATATATTTTAAATTTAGGATTTAAGAAATATTATTTATTTTATTTATTTATTATTTGTGAAATAATAATACAATAACATAAAGAACACTAGCTACAGAGGCTTTCAGCTCACGGTTTTAATATAAACGACTTAAATAATAAAGATGGAACCTTCCATTTAGGAATTATTTACAAGCAATATGTTTTTATGAACTAACAATATATGTTAAAAATAAATTTTGAAAAGCAAGGATAACTTAAATATATTTCTTTAACTTTGTACGAGATAGTTATTCAGATATTTTAGTGATGTTTACAATAGACGTTATTTTTAATAAATCAAGAGCTTTATTATTCTGAAATATACTGGTCCTTGCTGAATTGATGAAGAGGCATTCATGTCCAGTAGATGTGTTATGGTTAAGGTCGACGAACTACAATATAGACAGGATGAATTACAGTTTCCATTTAATAAATGGGGATGCGTTAATGACGTTTGACCAAGCCGAAGGCGAAGGCGAACAACTGCTTTTATATCTTGGCAACGGTCTGAACGGATAAGGAATTTTTTTTGCCCTCTTGGTTGCAGATAGCGTAGTGGTGTTGCACATTCTTCCAAGCATTAACTTTTATAGCTTTTTGTTTTGAAGCGTTTAAATGGATTAAGTCGTTTTTTTCGATGTAGACGAAGACAATCAATGGTTGTTTTGACGCCAATTTAGCGTTTTGATCGGCTCATTCATTTCCAGTAATACCCGCGTGTAAAGGGATCCACATAACTTTTATGTTTGTTTTCCCAATTACAGTGAAACTTCGATAAGTCGTAACCTCGATAAGCGAAAAACCTTGATATTTCATAGTATTTCTTTGGTCCCTAGAAAAATTCGCGACAAATGCATGTATTTCGGTCCCTTTGATAACTCGTATTTTAATTGAGACAAAAATTGAAAAATGTGTATCAAAAGCCTCTTCAACTCGTATTTGAACATTTGAAATTCCTTCAGTTTCCAAAAAGGTTGCGAAAGCTTCAATTGAAAATTTGCGTCTTTTTTTCATGGCATCAAATGTTGAAGACACTGACAATGCCATAGATAAAATACGACAAAATAATGTCCGTCAAAAACATATTACGGATTTCTTTTAAAATGAATACTTTTTTTAATTTTTTTGTACAATTTTTCAAAATACATACATACATATATTGATTGAGTAACATATGTACTTTATATTTTAAAATTTAAATATGTACAATCATTTCTTGTTTTTTATGTAAAATTGAAAAATAAATAAATAAAACTCTATAATTCGTATATTCTGTATGTTGCCTCTATAAGTTGTATAACTTGAAAAACTCCATAACTCGTATTTAAATTGTGGTCTCTTGCAAATACGAGTTATCGAAGTTTCACTGTAGTATGTTTCTAATTTGCGCAATGAGGTCGGATTTGTTAGATGCATTCAGGAGAGGATAGCGCATTATGGATGGCTGCTGCTTCTGCGGTGTATACTGAGCTGTAATTGGGCAGGAGTCCAGCTTTTAACGTATTTCCAACGTTATCAACAATAAAAAAAAGACGTGTAGAAGTTGGGAATGCCCGAATACTTCTTCTAACGGCTGCATGATATGGTGCAAAGATTTATGTTGCTTTTGGCACAGTTGCCGTAGATAGGGAGACCTTAATCAATCTTAGATAAAATTAAAGCTCTTGTAATATTGATGAGAAAAGAAACGTCAATTAAACAATATTAATTATATTAAGCCTAGAAATTAGGTGCTTACGTAGATTTGTACAATGTTCCTTAAAAGTAAGTCTATTGTTAAATATAATATTAAACCTTGGAATTTAAGACTAGTAGTATTTACAATATTTATATAGTTAAGATTGAAGTTATTACATTTGTGTTTTGTACAGATATGGAATAATTTGCATTTGTTTATAGAAATATTCGCACCTGAACAATTGGACCAATTTGAAAAATCAAAAAGGATATTTAGAAGGTGTTTTTAACAGTATTAAGATTATTTTGCTTGGAGAAGATCAGCACATCATCAGCACATTATCGTACTGATTTCGTTAAATGCGATTACAAATAGTATGACAGACAATGGTGATCATTCTGGTATTCCGTTGTACATATTGTACGTGTTTGATTTTAGTCATGAATTTCCGATTAATTAGGAAATATTTTATAAAGTTAAATATTTTTCACCAAATTGCCACTTCTCAAGTTGTCGTAGAATGACATGAGAACCAACTCTGTCGAAAGCTTTTTTGAAATCCAAACTGAGAGTGGATATGTGGTTTCTTTTCTATAAAGCAGTTTTGGCGAAATCGTCAAAATAGAGTAAAGCATCCACATTGCCTTGAACTGCTTTAAATGCCACTTGGTTTTGACTGAGAAGGTTTTTATTTAATGCAAACCACGAGATACGTTTTTATATGATTTTTTCTAATAGTTTGCCCATGCAACAAAGGAGTGATATTGTAACCAAGAACATCTGTAGCACTACATCGGATTTAGGAATTGCTACAATCACTGCATTTTTTCAGCTTTGAGGGTAGACATATTGACATAAAATATTGTTGTACAATTTAATAATTTTATTTCTGAGACTTAAAGGACAGTTTTTTAGCATGGGATATGAAATCCCGTCTGCACCAGGAGTCTTGCTTGACACTGAAGATAAAGTGAAATCGAATTCTGCGATGATTATGTTTGATTCGGTAAAAGATGGGGGTGAGAGATCTTTACTGTATCTTCTCCTGAGAAGTTCATTTTTATTTGATACAAATGAGGGGTGGAAGTTTGAATCGCTCGAATAATCTGACCGTGCAGAGGCGAAATGATTAGCTATTTCTTTTGAGTCGAAAATTGGGCCATTTGGAGTGTTTATACAATTAAGATTCACGTGCGTATAGGAACCTGAGAGCATTTTTATGTCCGCCCATAATTTCTTGGGATTTGTTAACGGAGTGATAGCTTCGGTAAGTTTTTGTAAGCAATACCTCTTAGCTTCTTTAATATTTTTCCGAAACACTGCATTAGCTTTTTTGTATTTTATTAGGTTATCAATAGATAGAGCTTTTTTGTAAGTTAACCATAGTGATTGCTTTTTTTCTCTAAGTTTAGATAACTCCGTAGACCAATAAGGCACGTGATTTTTGAAGATTTTTTTTACCCGTTTGGGGGATAGATAGGTGAGCAGAAGTTTTGATTATTTCGGTAATCGTAGCTCTTTCTTTATTTATACTATCGTCTATATTACTTGCAGCAGACAAATTTTCGCAGAGTTATTGAAATTTGGACCAATTTGCCTTGCCCAACAGAAATTTTTGCTTCGCCGACCCTTCTCAGGATAAAGGAGTTGATAAGTGGGTTATAATGGGGAAATGATCGCTGTTACGGATATAAATATCAGTTGGTGTTTGGCTGTTAACTTTGGGGGCGATAGCAAAAGAACAAATGACCAGATCTACATTCGTGAACGAATTATGTGTAGAAAATACGTAGGAGAACCGTCGTTTAAAATTGTCAAGTTTTCTGCTAATAAAAGGTCTTCTAGGATTTTATCTCTTTGTTTAGTACATGTGGAACCCCAAAGAGGGCTCCAGTCATTGAAATCGCCAAGTATAAGTACGGGTATTTGGATAGGTCCGATTATAGCGTTGTTCTTTGATATTAAAGTTTTTGTGTGGTGGAATGTAAATTGTAGGGATGGTTAATTTAAGCCCAATAAATATTTCTATTGCTATTGTAGAAATATTAAAACTTGTAGGGAGAAATTTGTGTGGGAAGTCTTTTTTTATTAAAGTAGTGTTGTTAGTATGATTTTGTGTTAAGTTGGAGAAATAGGCAGCGTATTGTTTGGGTACAGCGTAATTGTTGTACAATCCGTTCATATTTCATTGGAGAAATTTGAACATTTATTAGTAATGTGAGTGATTGAGAAAAAGGAGAGGAGGGATAATGGGAGTAATTGATCTTCATGGTCAGATGTGGTAATTATATGAGGTGAGATATATTCTGAATAAGTAGGTGGAGCGAAATTGATATTGTCTGTAGAGAGAGAGGGAATTTGGATGTTAAGAGAATCTGTTGTGCATAATTTAGAAATGTGTGGTTTGTTTTTGTTTGGGTAAGCGTTAGATTAGGAACGTTTTTTGTTGTTTCTTTTGTAGTTTGATTTGGTGAGTTTAGATGGTTATCAATTACGAAATTTTTTTTGTTTACTATCATGGTTTGCTTTTGTTCTGTAAGAGGATAAGCTGTTGGGGATTTTAGTACAGTGTTTGTGTAGAGTGGTAGGGGAGGAGATGGTAAGCGGTGGGAAATCACGTTTGTTATTTATTGTAGGTTATTGGATTGTAGGTATTTAGAACAAGAGCGTGAAGAGCAAGGATGATCGCCTGAGCAATTTGCACAAAATGTGCGGTTGCATGGCGACTGGAGATGAGGAGGGAAATTGCACATGTCGCAGGCAGGGTTGTTGCTGTAACGTTTCGTTGTGTGAAGCTGGCAACTTTTACACCTCATGGGGTTAGGGAAATATGCTCTAATCCGCATTGTGCGCCATGAGACTTCGATTTTTTTTGAAAATTTGTAGAGGTCAAATGAAAGAAGTAGCACACCACTAGGTCTTTGTTTGCCTTCTATATTTTTAGTGAATTTACACACAAAAGTAACTCCGTGATCTTCTAAATTGTCAACAATTTCATCTTCTGCAATGTTATTTAGAAATGGAGCGTAAATTGTACCTTTAGAGCAATTCAAATTGTCGTGTAACTTAACTTTTGTATCGCAAATTCCATTTAATTTCTTTGTTGTAAGAAAATTTTCAGCGATCTTCCGATTTTTTAACAAGTAAGAGTAGATTACCATCACGTAAGTCGGTGATAGATAAAATTTCCTTACTTATTGATGCTAAGCTTTTATGCACAGCGAAGCAAGAGTATTTGGAAAGTGTTTTGTTCGAATCGGCTGCAGATATTAGAACAAAGTTTGGGCAATCTTTTTTAATTTGAGGCAGTTCTGGAAAATTTTCAAGTGGTTTGTATGTAAAGTTTTTCCTTTTGGGGTTGTTGCTAGAGGCTAGCAAAGCAAATCTCTTTTCCCCGAGGTTAGGCGGCTCTGGGGCCATAATAAATTAAATATTCATTAATATGCACTGTTTTTTACGCGAGTAACCGTACCGTACCGCTCAATGAGAGAGAAAGTCGAAGACTCTTAAGAAATACTTATATTCCCACTTGTTGGGATCGTAATGACCAATTTTTTACGTCATTTCTTATTTCTTTACAATACCCGAATCTAGTGAGTATATTTTAATTTTGTTGAATACATACTTATATGCAGTTTTGTGAAGTGTGCTACCCTAAAAAATATAGGTCTATATTATATTACATATAAATATGTACTTACACTTAACCTGAAGAACATCTGTCAACCCATTCCAAATCCCAACCATTAATTTCCTCATTTACATATACATACATGAAGCAGTTAATTAAAAAATTAATTTTGCAGATTGATTTATTACGAGTTCAAATATATTAATTAATTTAATAGCGACCATGTTTGTTTTTATATTATTTATTTTTGTTAAAATTATGTTCCGGGAATAAAAGTAAGAGTTTCATTCACTTCAATGGTAAACGAAGTATTTACCTGTATGAACTAGCTTAGTTCATAATTAAGATTTATTAAAGACACGCGCTCCAAAAATTATGCTGCTAATGGTTCTAGTTCATTTTATTAACCTAAGTGAAGAATTGATAATTTTTATTTAACACCATCTTCCACCAGGTTAAAGACTTTTTAGTTCATTTAATGACAATCAATGTTAGTTTAATGTGTTTAAAGTATTTGAAGTTTATCTGCGTTATAAAATAAAAATTTTATTTCCATTTTAAAGGTTTTGATAACGCCCTTAAGTTTTAGTTTTGCACTGCACGGTTGATTATAATATTTAAATAAACTACGTGTTAATGTAATATGAAAAAGAAAACGAAATTTAGACACACACATTAAAAACACTTAAAAGTTTTAGGTTAAAAACTCACCACATTTTCACTAAAACACAAAAGTTTTACATAAAACATTAAAAATTTTAAAAATCTTCTAAGAAGGTTTATATCTTTATATATCGATGATTCGCCCTATTAACACTATCTTTAGCGCCGATAGATGTGTAGTAGATGGGCAGAATGAGATAGGAGCAGTGGCGCCATTTAAGAACAAAGCAATAAAAATCCAAACACGCGTGTTTGACTGATAATTCTGCTACTGCGAAAAATATCACACTCACACGAAAGCGGCTGAACATGTACGCTAGGTCAACACAAAGAATCGGCATTTAGTACACTGACAGAAACACCTCGAATTTTTAAAATGTTTTCAAGCGAATGGCAAAAAAATTATTTTTTTATTGAAACTGATGAAGGGGAATTTTCCACTTTCAAAATAAGCAAAGAATCCCGCTTTCTCTCCAACATCTTACCGATCTTCTACACATTAAGGAGTATAAAGGGGAAATCAGTAGTGAAAACGAATTATCGAAACGAGCCATTTAGTCAACGACTTCATAAATTTTCAAGTATTACACAAAAAAAATTCAATAAACATTTCTGATATTTTTTCCAAATTTTCCAATCATTTTTTTTCCTGAATGTAAATAAAAAAAAGTGCAGTAGAAATTTGTTCAGCGTACATGGCAGCGAAAATCTATAGCAATGTTTGTGCAGCGTAAACGTAAAATGTAGTAGTATTGAGGCGTGCGCACAACTGGATAGGAGCTATAGTGAAAATAAGACCGATATCGACTAAATTTGGTGTGTGCTATTCTGCGAATTTCTAAGCTCCAGTGAAAAAAGAGCTAAATCGGACAACAACCACACTTAATTCCATTACCATATAACACATTTTTAAATTCCGTCTGAGTTTTTCTCTTTTATAAACGCAAGCAAAGCACCAATAAGTGTATCTTGCTAAAAGCTTGCGCGAATAGTGCCTCTGAGGTGAGGAAGATGTGGATCAAAGTTCCAATTGCGAACTTTTTATCGATAGTTTGGTTTAAACTAAGATTATTATATTATATAAATTCTGAAAGAAATCGAATATAAAAAGTAGTAGTTATGCCAGATTTATTTATTTCGTCGGCATTAATTTCGATGTATCCGTTACAAGTGATAAAATTTATTGATATGTTGTTGAAAGACTTATGCGACGATTCCCAAAAATCGAATGATTTTTGCTGGAAAAAGTGTATTATTATGTCGAGATTCTAGAGAAATATTGCTCGTTGTTCCTTATGCATCACGATCAGTAATGATTGAAAATTGTATTACGAGTTAGGCTGAATTTCCGTGTTTTAAACAAATAACGTTAACTTAAAATATGAGGCACTCCCCGAAGAGTGGGAATTCGTTCAATTTCCAAATAGAATTAGTAATGGTGAATTAACGTTAGATAGTTTAGGGAAAGTTTACTTGAAATTCCAGCAAATTTGATAGGTTTTGAATCTAACATAGTACTTGATATTTTTGGAAATATAAATGAAATAATTTTACCAGATAGAATGTTGAATGTGTTAGCTTTTAATGTGTTTAACTTTTCAGTATAAAAAAACCGAATTTCCGTATAAATGGGGTATGTCCGGATAGGGGAGATTCTCCAGAGGAGGAATATCAAAAAATAATATAAAAATGACTTACATTTTTTAAAATTTTCACGATAAAAAGTTCAAAAATATGCACTATTAACACAAGGTAATTATCTTCCGTTAAATTTATTCGCGTTTTTCACTCTTTATATTTAAATATACACTCTAAACATTGAAATAAGTTCACATTTTAATTTTATTTTGTAATATTTCACCTAAATTTATTAATTTAAAAATCACTTAGCGAACTCGGCGAGGTTAGATTGTTTACAATTATAATGAAAACGAGCGTTGCTACATCTTAAACACCAAATATGCGTGATTCTTTTTTCTACGTTAATTATAATAAAAAATACTTTCTAACATTTTTCAAGTTATAATTGAGTTGTGAAAACTTTTATACTCACATATATATAATATGTGATTTATATTTAATAAACACATATAATTAAAACTCTATGATAATATAGTATTATAAAATTTATATATCATGTCGGGATGACTGAAGTACTTTCGCATAGTACACCTCTCTACGTTGGGGGCCTTCGGCCGCGCTTTAAAAAAATTACCCTGGCCGAGCGAATACCCGGGGAGTCTGAAGTACTTTCGCGTAGTACTCCTTTCTGCGTTAAAATAAATAAAACAATATATTGAGTTTTTGTTATAAAGTGGTTAAAGTGGTTATATTTGTAGGTTACCATGCACTCATATTGAAATAAAATTTTAATTTTCGTTATAAAATGGATAAAATTTAGTAATTATATCTGTCAGCGATTTCCATTTATTTTTGATTATACATTGTTTGTATTTTAGGTGACGATACATCAATTTTTAAATTTAAAATATGAGTTTCGGATATAAAGTGATTATATTTGTTGATTACCATGCACTCATATTGAAATGAAATTTGAATTTTCGTACTGTACTAATATACTTTACACTTTATTACGTAATATTATTATATAATATTACTAATACATGTATATAATATTACTTATTTGCTTAATAAATTTAAAAAAGAAAATATCCATATGCATGAATAGAGGAATTTTTGCGAAAAAGAGGAATTTCAGCGAATTGCCTTATCATCACATGGCAGCGCTCCATTTCGTCGTAATTTTTGGTAAACAAATGAGGTTCAAACGAGTGTAAAATGTAGTTTCTTAGGTAAAAAAAAACCTGCTAAAAGTGTAAGATATGGAGTTATTTACAAGTTTATAATGTAATTTAATTAATTTGAAGTGAAAAATGTGAATAAAGTGTGTTTAATGTGGTGAAAGAAATAGCGTCTTGAAATGTACGAATATTGCGAATTTTTGAACTTTAAGGTCGAATATCTCCTAAACTAAGAGTTTCCTCTTTCCAACGGTACCTTCAGATCGCGGCGCCAAAGAAATCGGAATTGTGCCGTTAGCTTCAACTAGTGAAGATTGTGGACTCATCAATAACAATGTATTGATGCGCACCGCTGGTTAAAAAAGATCCTCACAGTTTTACAACAATTATTTGCGAGGATAATATCCTGGTGAGCAACTATTCAATAGAACTTTAAGTAATTGTTTGTGGTTTGCCATCACAAACATAAGTGGAGCTTAAATTAGTGTCAGAGTTTTGTTAATTCGAAATTTAAATACGAAACAAGCGCAATAGATGGTGAAGTGCTCACTGGAGTTACTCGCGGAAAACGTATTTTGATTCCACGCACACACTTGACGTATTCAGGTAATACCATTTAATTTTCAAAGGACACAGTTTCCAGTCATCACCTTTCTTACTAAATAATTTACCAAAATTGGATGCTCTTTTAAAACTTTAGGAGTATTTCAAGTAAATCCATTTTCACAATTTTTAATTGTGAAATATGTTTAAAGAATTTATATTGTTGATTAAGGTATTAATCTTATTAAACTATTGTATATAAATATATTAACTGTGCTATATTGTGCATAACTATTATATATAAATAATTTTTCAAAATTGAAAAATTACACGATTTACGATGTAATTCAATTCTAGTTAACGATTTGGAATTCTAATGGAAGTCATTGTTTTCCATTTGTTTATCTTTCATTTGACGAATTATGCCAATGCATCCAAAAATGTAAATACAGGGTTTTATTTGCGTTTTTAACGGTTTTGGGATAGCAGAAAAGTTTATACTTAGATAATTTATTTGTTACCTACTAAATAAAGTTCAATATATTTTCTATTACTTTCTTTACGAGTTTTGTATGGTTCAAAATGCCTACATAAAAAGATAGTCTCTCCAAAAGGAAATTAATGTTAAGTATTAAAAAACCAGATTTTAAAATATCTTATAGCATTTTTGCACATTTGAAATATTTATATACTTGACCTACAAGTAAATTTTTGTGCTAGTGATATACGGATTTTTCAGACTTAAAACATTTCGTTTTGGACATACGACGAATTTCCGATGGACAAAACGCGCAGTATTTTCTTTTCTTGGAATAGGATTGTTCTTTGTTACTATTGCTATCATGGTTGAGTGCTTCCGCGGGCATAGTTGCTGCAATACTGCATCGCAAACTTCTGGACAATGTTGATATTTCCCGTCTTTGTACCATCCAAGGCATTATTAACGACATAGAGACTACATTCATAAACTCCTTTCGATTCAACGGCGTTTTGCAAGTGGAAGTCATACTGTGGCAGTAAATACGAGTTTATTAACAAAATATCTATCATGCCAAAAAAATACTGTAACACGACATGAGTAAACACATCTGGTCGAATGTGTCGATACTTTCTTTTCTCTGGATGTAGTGTTTGGTTTACAAGGTATATACATTTTGAATGGGCATCGCCCACGAAAAGCTGACAGCTTTTAGGCTAATGTATTGTAGCTTCTTAGAGTATTATCGTTGCACTGTTTTACTAAGAGGTCCCACACCTTTCTGACAGATACAAAAGCATCGGTGGACCACAGAGCAAGTCTCATAGCAGAAACAGTGAAAAACGTAGAATCGTGGGTCGTGCCAGCTCATTCGACCCATCTTATGGGCGCGCAATGTAAGTGCCCAGTGAAAAACGCTACTCCCCTCTCTCTTTGACGTCGGATGACGTGAGAATCTACAGCATTTTGGTTTTTGCCGTGGAAACGTGTCAACAGATTGCTCTCTCACAACCCATGGTTGCCAATATCTATATACTGTAGTAATTATCAACTTTTATAATTCAATCTGTTTAATATGTTTGAAATTTTCTTAAAATAACTCAAAATCGGAGTCGAATGCTATTATTTATAAATATATAAACTATTTTTAATAGTTTGTTTTCAGTTTTGATATTTCATATTATAAAAAATTGTAATTGAAAACATAGATGTGTACAAAACTATATATGCATATTGAGCAATGGCAACATTATGCAAATGAAAACAAACAAAGATGGCTGAATTCTGCGTTTTTGCAACGTTTTTCACTGGGTACACATTTTGCCGATGAGGAAGGAAAAGGGAGGAAGGCAGTAGCGTTTTTGACTGTTCCGGCTATCAACGCTCATTCGTTCGCAGCCTACTCACTAAAAAGTTGAACCTATTACGACTGTTGTATTGAATAACTCACTAGCTGACAAGTGATTGTTCTTCAATACTGCGGTACATGCTCTCGTGGGTCCTTTTATTTTTTGAACAACATTTATCGACAGAACTCTACCAGCATTTATTCCCTTTTAGGTAGTTCAGTAATATTGGCTTTTGCTTCTTAGTGTTGACAGAAGTACTCTTAGTAATCCGGCTGTGTAAAGACGACATATAATTGTTGATTTCTTCGTGTTTCGGGTCCGGCGATATACATATTTCCGCGATTCTCCTGCCCATTAAGATCTTCCTCTTCCACGTCATTCCAATTGCATTTTCGGGTGAACTACATTCATTTCGATTTGCCAGATAAGCTGCTATTTGCGCGGCGTATAATATTTCATCTTATTCCATCTGGCTTTTATTCACACTAACATATACATACAAGACAACACAATAACTAATAATCACTGAAAATTTTTAAAAGTAGAACAACATAACATAAACATACGTCTCGGAGATGTATGGCTTGGCAATATCTTAAAATATACAAAACTTAGCACCAAAAAGTTAAATACGAGTCTTTATGTGTCGTCGAATTGAAACGACATACAAACTTTCTTCCTGACTAGCAAAAAAAAAAAAAACAATTCATACCGACTCAAAATACGGTTTATTTCATAACTACTTACTATTTTACAAACTAGTACAGTTTCTGCCGGAAAAGTGTCTCTTAAACCAAAAAAATTGCAGAGCCTAGCGGAGGAGAGTTGAGAGCGTTAAAAGCTGAGAAAGCTGTTAGTTTCTGCTAGTGAGATTCCTACTAGCAGAAAATAGCTAAATACTATCATATGAATAAACAGCTGTTAAAGCACAGGTGTAAAGCGATATTTGACGCATTTACTTTGCTTTTGTTTATTTTCATTGTTTTGAATTGCGGAAGTAAAAATTCTATTGATCTCTTCTCAGGTATTGATATCAAGTGATTGTGAAAAATATTTCGATATTTTCTTGCTAGTTTTTGCTGGTTCTCCGTTTTTTACTTTTTCGTTATTTCGCTCTTTGTGAGAGTAACAGTAAATCTTAATCTTGTTGATAGTTAGCAGCTACTAGCAGTTAAGATAGAAAGCTGTAGTTATTTGTATAGTTTTATGTCATTAAATTTTCATTTTCGGAAATGCTGATATATTTATATAACCACAAATGCTTGTCGTTTACGTTGTTACGTCTTAATTTTGACACTTTGCAAAGGAAATTTTATCCATTTGTTGTACCAGTGGAAATTATTACACGGAAAGGATTCCTTCGAATTTTCTTTAAAGTAAAATCAAACTATTTTTAAAATATTATAATTCATTGATCTACAAAAACTGTAAAACATCGCTTTTGAAATTGACCTTACTTCTTGAGACAGTGACGTCGACCTTCTGCCTATATCTTGTTATAGGTAAACAAATTCAGGTATCATAACAAGATCAAAACCGAGGACATATTTTCAAGTGTTGGCAAAGCTTTAAACAACCTTACAATTTTGTAAATAAATGCAATATTCATAATTCGACAAAATCGTGAATGGATTTCTATCATATTTGGCATCCTTGGTGAAAAATAACAACCAGACTCAGCTGAAAGACCCCATGGCAAACGAAATAAGGTCTACGATTTGAGGGCATGCACTTGGTTCTCGCGAAAATAAAGGCTGATATCACCGCCAACTAAGAAATGCAATGGACGGGACAAGGACAGAGGCGAGTGGGTCTTTGTGGCATTTACTACAGTGGCCATATAAAGGAGCACAAGTTTGGTGTGGGAATCACGGTGGGAGAGACACTCCATCGTCGAGTACTGTCTTTCACTCCGGTTCTTCAACATATCGCTGATTTGTGCCCACGCCCCGGCGGAAAAGAAGGACGATCTGACCATAGATGCCTTCTATAAGCGCTTGGAGTGCACCTATGAGAGCTGCCCAAACCACGATGTCAAAATCGTGCTTAGCGACTTTAACCCCAGGGTGGGCAAAAAAAGTATCTTTGGCCGGGGCCCGAAATATGAGTATGGTGATCTGTAGTACTAGATTCCAGCACAAAAAAATATATCAAGCTACCTGGCTGTCTCCGGATCGAAGAGACACCAACCAGATCGATCATGCTGTGATAGACGGAAGACACGTCTCCAGTGTTTTAGATGTGCGTACGCTCCGAGGTCCTAACATCGATTCGGACCACTTCTTTTTGCAGCCAAGATTCGCAAAAAACGCCCGTCAACAAACGCAAGGAAGGTTCGACGTCGAGAAGCTGCAGATGTTTCATTTCCCGACCATGAAGAAGTTCAAAAACAATCACTCGTATAAAGAACAAAAATGCAGCGGTTGCTGATGGATTGCCGGCCGAGCTATTCAAACTTGGCGGTGAAGACCTGATTAGGAGCATGCTTCAACTTCTATGTAAAATATACTCGGATGAAAACATGCCCAGGAATAGGAATTTAAATGTGCTCTGAACAATCCACAAAAAGGAAGACCCCACAATCTGCGCCAACTACAGTAAGATAAGTATCCTAGCATCGCGTATAAGGTTCTGTTGTGATTGGACCTTATCAGTTAAACTAAGTTTGAGCAACACTAAATGTTCCGTCAGGATCGGGAAGGACCTCTCCGAGACATTCGATACCAAACAAGGTTTCAGACTAGGCGGCTCTCTTTCGTGTGACTTCTTAAACCTTCTTCTGGAGAAAATAATTCAATCTGCAAAAATAAACCGATTCTGGCTAGCCAGAGGATATTTGGTCTAGGACTGAAAGTCGTGAATTGCTTGGGCCATTGTAAAATAATCGATCCCTGAAGAATGGCGCTCAGAAAAATTTTCTCACTTGCGCGAATTTCCGCACCTAGCTCTATCTTTCTTGAGGAGACTTAACGTGCGATACGGTACTGTGTTACAGTATCAAGTCTCTAAATTTGACAGAGACAATTTTTGTGACTTGAGACGATTTTGCTATTCTGTAAGTGATAGTCACAAACTCTATAACATTTCATTATTCAAATTTTGAGACTCGAGACGATTTTGCTATTCTGTAAGTGTCAGGCACAAAATTTATTACATTTCATTATGCATAAATTTTTTACACTTGAATGAAAATAAATATGTCGATAACATATATAAAATTTTCTATAACATAGTCTAAAAACGAAATTATCAAAAAAAAATAAAAATATATTGACTTTGATTCATACTATTTACGAAATTTATGTAAAAATTATTTATTAATTCTTAACCTTTTCGTGTTTGAGTTGCTTACAAATCATAAAAAAACGACAATCGATTAATATCTATGGTGATCTCTATTCAGTATGCTCAAAATGGCAAACAATAGTTCTTATTAGTTTTGTGACCTGCTAACTATCAGGTCTCAAATTTTAGGCAATATTTTGAGACTATCGCTAGAGACTATTAAGTAAATAGTAACTAGTCACAAATTGAGACTTTACCTCAAAATGCCTCAAGAGACTGGTTAAAGAATCCCGCTATTATGTGATTAGGTAGAGGTAGAAACAGTACATTACATTGAACGATAAAAAACTTTTCTCTAGTGTAATCCCATTATTATGTACTATGTCAGTTCCTGCTTCTCATCAGCATTAAGTGTTTCAAAAGAATAAACATACTTATATCCTGAATCTTTTTCAGTATTATTGAAAATATCCCTTGAAACTCAATTTCATGATGTCTTTAAGACGCCCAAAATCTCCGCACATGGGTCACAATGTAAAAAGTGCAGAAAAAGAAGAGAGTTTTTGGGAAAAATTTAGCACAATTGGAAGGAAGAAGGGAACGAAGGAGGGTATGAAAATTTCATTTTTGTTTATACATATCAATTTTTTAAACTAGTTAATTCAACACACACATTTTAACATAAATGTATTTAAAATTTTGAAACATATAGTAAAAACATTGAAACGAATTTTTGAAAGGTGTTACATCTGGTGGTATACTTATATTTAATTAACATACATATGTGTGTATGTACATATATGTAAGTTTTCCTTCAACCATTCGTTTCATTTTGTATGCCCATACAATGTACATACTAATTGTTGGTATGATATCACTATGAGTAATGACCTAAATATTGTATTATATATATATACTTACATATAGACATGCATAACAACTTTGTTGAAAATTGGAAAACAACATAAATATAAAATCCTAAGCTAAATGGGTAAAATTTAGAATAGCATACCTGGATTTCGGGGAGAAAATGGGTGTCACTGGAAAGGTGACGTTCTTCAGATCACGAAAATATATATATGCGTGCATTGCCAATGATTACACCCTCAAATCATAAAGTAAAAATCTTAAGAATGATACATATGATACATCAAATTAAAGGAAAAATCTTCTATTTTATTTTTGGAAACTTAAAAATAGTAATAAATTTATTCACTGCATAAAATTTAGAAAAGTAATTCGCAACATACAAAATTTGTTCCACACAACTAACCTAATATTTTTTAAAGAGCTAATGATTGCTTATATTTTGTAGCATATCCTTTTACAGATAAAAATGTTTCTAGTCGCCTTGGTATAGAGGCGACACGGTTTTGACAAAACTCTGGTAGTATTGACATCCTAGCCTCCAAAATAGCCGTTTTTAGGCCAGCAACATTGGAATACTGCCTTTGGTACACTTTACGACTAACTTCTTGCCATACGTGCTCAATAACGTTCAGATCTGTACCCAGTACATGATTGCAATTGTATATAAACCAAATATGAGCAATCGCCGATTTGGGCTTCGGATCGTTGTTTTGGTAAAATATAAAATTGTCTTTAATTCCCAATGTTACACATGACTGCTTTAAATTTTCCTTTAAAATATCGACATATTGGAAACGATCCATAGTACTTTGCACTAAATGCAGGTTGCCCGTTCCTTTAGCCGTAATACATCCTCAAACCATTACTGACCCACCAGCGTGCCTAAGTGTTGCCCTAGTATGTTTTGGCAAGTAAGCTTCGTTGGGACGCCGACATATAAAACTTCAGCCATCTGATCCCTACAAGTTAAACTTGATACCGTGTGTGAAAGGAACCTTGAAAAATCAGTAATAATACTGTTTTATGATTACTAAATCAAAATTATGTCATTTTCCCTTTGCCTGAACTCATCAGGCCTTTTTAAATGCAATTTCATAAATTCTAGCCTTTTCTTTCTATGTTTTTCGAATATGTTCGCCTGTTTTACAACTGCTCTACCATGTAAATCGAAGATTCTAAGTGTGCGGCGAATTGTTTCGACTGAAATCTTCTTTTCTTTTCCATTTTCCAATATTTTTCTTACATTTTCCACCGGGGAAAAGGGATTTTTTCAACAATTTTCAGTATACAACTTTCTTGGCCTTGTGTTAGCTTCTTTTCTTGACCAGCTCTACTAATATTATTGATCCTTTTTTCCTTTTCAAACTTTTTTATAATATCAAAGACAGCTGAAGTACTCCTTTTCACAATCTCCGAAATATCTTTAAAGGGTTTTCCTTCTTCCCGTAACTGAATAATTAGCTTCCGAATTTCAGTACAAGTATGAGTTCTCCGGGGCGTCATACTGGTAACCACTAATAAACAAAAAAGAATATTCCGTGTTTGTTCTAGTGAAATTCCACAACGATCAGAAGTACCGTGACTTGTGGAAGGTTACTTCTTATAATTTTCCGGTTAGTTGTGTGGAACGAATTTTGTATGTTGCGAGTTATTTCTCTAAATTATACGCAGTGAATGAATTTATTACTATTTTTAAGTTTCCGACAATAAAATAGAAGATTTTTCCTCTAATTTGATGTATCATATGCATCATTTTTAAGATGTCATCATTGGCAATGCACGCATCCGGTTAGACGTGTGAGTCACTGTAGTTGCCGCTGACTTATAGTTTTAAAGATATTTGCATTTAAAGTTAAAAAAATTGACAACTTTTAAATTTATAAGTTTTATATTGTGAATAACTTTTTGTGGCACGATTTCGATTACTTTGGCGGAGGGGTAAAAAACCTAAAAAAACCCTCTAGATTAAGAAAATGTATATATATAGTTGCCGCTGATTTATGGTTTTTGAGATATTTGCATTTAAACTTCAAAAAATCAACTAATTAAAATGCGTGTTTTTCCCATTTACAATGCATTTTACACTTATATTTTTAACTTTTATATCCCCTAACACTTAACTAAATCGTTTCTAACCATTTATTTTGTATTAAATAGTGCAAAAATAACTTTTATTCTCAACAGTTATCTGTGATTCATTTATTTTTGTTCGTACAATAACAAAAGGGTTGCATTTTCACTAATAATCGGTGCTATCTTACGTTCATATTTTACAGAAGAACCAAAAGAAATAAAGAAAACAAATAATACCCCAATGAAAGGAAATATATAACACATTAGTTTTCCGCATAGAAGTCCTTGTATATTGGCGGCCTTCGGCCGCGCTTTAAAAAAATAACCCTCAGTCGGACCAACGCCTGGGCGTGCTCAGTTTTTTTTGCATTGAACTCCTTTTTGCGTTGGCGGCCTTCAACCGCGCTTCAAAAAAATGGCCCTTGGTCGGAACAACTCCTGGGCGTGCTCAGTTTTTTTGCGTTGAATTCCCTTTTGCCATGACAATGAGAATTCTGAAAGATTTTACATTACTCATCACACGATAATGAACTTAGTTATGACGCCATAATCTTTCTATTTTCTTATTTTTATTTCATTACAAAAGATGGTAGCACTTATTTTTTGCTTCTTTACAACCACTTTCTTATTTTATGAATAAATGGAAATGGAATGAAGTTTGATATGGAATTAAAGTTATTTTTGCACTTTTTAATATAAAATTATTTTTGCATGAAAATATTCGACCTTAAAGTTCAAAAATTCCCAAAATTCGAAAATTTCAAAAAGCTATTTCACCACATAAACATATTTAATTAAATTACACTATAAACTTTTAAATAAATCCACATTTGTTTACCAAAAATTACGACGAAATGGAGCGCTGCCATGTGATGATAAGGCAATTCGCTGAAATTCCTCTTTTTCATGCATATAGATATTTTCTTTTTTAAATTTATTAAGCAAATAAGTAATATTATATACATGTATTAGTAATATTATATAATAATATTACGTAATAAAGTGTAGAGTATACAAGTACAGTACGAAAATTMAAATTTTCTTGCAATATGCGTGCATGATAACCAACATATATAACCACTTTATATCCAAAACTCAAATTTTAAATATAAAAATATATGTATCGTCACCTAAAATACAAAASAATTGGGGYATTCACAACCTGTCTTTAATCGTAAAGTCGTAAAATTTTAAATTTTTACACTTGTTTTAAAAAAAATTGTTGCTGGATTGCATACAAAAATGAGTTTACACATTTACAATTCTCAATACTATGTTTTCGAATCGTTATAACTTATAACTTTAAGAGACATGTGAAAACCCTAATTTTTATTTAAACAAGTGTAAAAATTTAAAATTTTACGACTTTACGATGCTTTAAGACAGGTTGTGAACGCCCCGATTGCATAATCAAAAATAAATGGAAACATTAAGATCGGGAGATTGTGGGGGTGTTCCAGCTTATGTCTGACGTTATAGAGAATCCATTCCTTTACCAATAGAAGTATGTTTCGGATCGTTGTCTTGGAGAAGTATAGAATTTCCTTCCAAATCTAACATTTCCACATTCGGAAGGTAGCTATCTTTTAAAATGTCAATGTACATAGCCTTATCCATAATGCCTTCTATAATCTTTAATTTGCAAACACCATTTGCGGCCATACACCCCATACCATGACCGAACCGCTTCCATGTTTGATTGTAGGGGTTATATTCTAGGGCAATAATGCTGCATTTGGTTTTCGCCAAACTTTTGACCGACCATCACCTCCAAAGACCATAAAYTTACATTTATCAGTAAATATCACCCTTTCGCATACCGCTTTTGTATATTTACAGCGCTGAGAAACGGTTTTCGTCTTGCAACTCTGCTGTTGTAACCACGGTTTTTAATACTTCTACGAACAGTTTGATCAGAAACGCTTACTCCTAAATCTGCTTTTATTTTACGATTTATTTCTTTGGGGTTTTCTTTTATTAATCGTATAACTATTCTATCTGTTCTTTCGTCTAACATCCAAAGGCGGYCGGTGCGTGGTTTACTTTCATAATTTGAATTTTCCTTGAAATTTTTTACTACTGTTTGCACTGTTGGCTTCTTTAAATTTAAAATTCTTCCAATTTCGCTTAAGGAATAACCTTCATTCCTCATTTTTTCAACATTTTTCCGATTTGGTTCGGGAACTTCCTTTCCCTTGCCCATTTTTATAGTAGAAAACACTTCTCGACTAAAGAATATGATTGTGATCACTTTCTATGAAATGTCAAGCTGTATTGATTCTTTAAAGCAAATATCAAAAAATCTGCAGCGGTACACACACAACGGTTGTTCTTTGCATCGTATTTATACTTATGTAAATATGGCAGTTCAAGCATTTTAACTTTTTTGTTGTTACTTTAGTAAATACAACAAATTTTGTATTGAAGAGTATTTATAATGGTTTTATCTTTCGTTTAAATTTATAAAAACCAGCAACATATCAACAGTATTTTTATATTTATAATAAAATTCAAATTTTATGGACGTATGCATACTTTTGTACACAGTGTATATATAGTTCCAGCTGATTTATTGTTTTTGAGATATTTGCATTTAAAGTTCAACTATTTGAAATGCGTGTTTTTTCCATTTATAATTAGTTTTATGGTTATATTTTTAAATTTTATATCCACTAACACTTCACTAAATCGTTTCTAACCATTTATTTTATATTAAATAGTGCAGAAATAACTTTTATTCAACGTTTACTTTTTGTTCATTTATTTTTGTTCGTACAATAACAAAATGGTTGCATTCTAACTAATAATCAGTGCTACCTTACGTTCATATTTTACAGAAGAACCAAAAGAAATAAATAAAACAAATAATACCCCAATGGCAGGAAATATATAACACATTAGTTATTAGAATTCCTGGTAAAGGTTCAGGAGAGCGGCTTTTCCGAAAACGTGCACCAACTTTCACGGAAAATGTCTTAAAATACTCGTTTTTAATTCGAACTTTTAAAACAATATTTTTTTGTTTGATAAAAAAAAACGTCGTATTTCCCGAAATTAAAAATTCACTTTTACACTTAATACGTCTTTAGATGTTAAAAATATTGATTGTCAAAAAAGTCTTGTGGTATTTTTGCGGTATTTGTATTGAATTTTCAATTGTTCAAAAAAWTTTTTTTGATGACTCATGCCCAGCCCTTGACCGATGCTACGGCTGCTACTATGCCGGTCTCTTTCGACCAATTCATCGATTTTATCGCAATTTTCTACGACAGGCCTTCCGGAGCGTGGCGCATCTTCGACCACCTCTACACCAGAACGAAAACGTTGAAACCATCGTTGTGTGGTGGAAACGGAAACTGTATCGGGTTTATAAACTGCACAAATTTCATTGGCGGCTTGAGATGCATTTTTGCCTTTATCGCAGTAGTACTGTAAAATATGCCGTATTATCTCTTTATTTTGCTCCATGTTTGCGACGCTATAACTCACGAATGACTGAAAAGAAACGACAATCAATCAAACACTTGTTAGCGCGTGAAATAAGCTTTCTAAAAAGGTATAGCATGAACTACGAGCTCTCAGCGCTTTCTATCAACTATATACACGTAATTATTTATGTTGTTTAGTTAATCAATAAGCGAAATTGGTTCTTATGTTACTTTTATAGAAATATGAAAAACTTCACAACTTCAACGAAAATGGCAAGGTTATGTTCGAAATTATAGCATCGCTGTTGTAAATTCGAATGACCACATAATAGGAATAATAAGAAAATTTATAATTCATTATTATTCCAGAAACAAGAAGAAGTTGGATACAGAAGAATTATGCACACCGGGATTCGAGCGCTCGAAAAAAAAATAACCCTAGTCGGTCCAAAACTTCGGTGTTCATAATTCTTCTGTGTCTAACTTCTTCTTCTTCTTTCTGCAATAATAATGAATTTTGAATTTCCCTATTATATAATTCTCATTTTTCCAATTTTCGATCAGTCTCGAATATTGAGAATATCGATATTTTAATTTCTTTTTATTTTTCCAATTATTATTATTTTTCTATTATGTATTTCTCATTTTTACCAATTCTCTTTCAGACTCGATATTGAGAATATCGATATTTTAATTTCTTTTTATTTTTCCAATTATTATTATTTTTCTATTATGTATTTCTCATTTTTACCAATTCTCTTTCAGACTCGATATTGAGAATATCGATATTTAAATTTATTTTTATTTTTCCAATTCTCGAATTTCGAACAGTGATGCCATTTATAGCGTAAATATCATGCAAAAATTTATATTAAATAGTGTAAAAATAACTTTAATTCCATATCAAACTTTAGTTAAAATCCATTTATTCATATAATAAGAAAGTGGTTGTAAGCAATCAAAAAATTGGTGTAACCATATTTTGTAAATAAAAATAAGAAAAAAGAAAGATTATGACGTTATAACTAAATTCATTATCGTGTGATGAATAAAATCTTTCAGAATTCTCATTATCTAGATAAATCCCGGTGTTGGATCGGGCAAAAAGGTGTTCAACGCAAAATTGTCAACCAATTGTTACTTTTTTGAATCGCGGCCGAAAACCACTAACGCAAAAAGGAGTTCAACTCAAAAGAACTGAGCACGCCCAGGTGTTGGTCCGACCGAAGTTATTTTTTTTTAAGCCAATGCGGAAAGGAATTTTATGCGGAAAACTAATGTTATATTTTCTGTCGTCGGTGTATTATTTGTTTTATTTACTTCTTTTGGTTCTTCTGTAAAATATGAACGTAAGGTAGCACTGATTATTAGTTAGAATATCCGTACAACCATTTTGTTATTGTACGAACAAAAATAAATGAACAAAAGGTAAATGTTGAACAAAAGTTATTTTTGCACTATTTAATATAAAATAAATGGTTAGAAACGATTTAGTGAAGCGTTAGTGGTTATAAAAGTTAAAAATATAATCATAAAATTCATAATAAATGGGAAAACACGCATTTTAAATAGTTGAATTTTTGAACTTTAAATGCAAATATCTCAAAAACCATAAATCGGCGGCAACTATATGCATATATTTTCTTAAAAATTGCCGGGGATACTATTCTAAAATTTACCTTATAAATAAATTCCTCCTGGTACAGCTCGGTACGTGGTCCGACAATACCTTCCTGGGTTTTAGAGCCATCAGTGTACCATTGAATGGTAYTGTCTTCCAGCGTGGAGTCATTCCACTCCGTTTTGCTGCCTAGAGTAACTTTAAAGTTCTTCTTGAGGTTAATTTTCTTCGTGGTGCTGTCCTTTGGGAGGAGGGCTAGCGGTGTGATTTCCGCTAGTGAGTCCATCTGTCTAGAGGACATTCCTTCCCTCTTCCACAGCCTTCTGCTGACATTAGCAGCATGGTGTGTTTTGCTGCTAGCTTGATCACCTGATGCAGCGGTGTGAGCTCTAGTATGACTTCCAGTGCCACCGTGGGGCATGTGCGCATTGCCCCTGAATACAGACACATGCAAGTCTTTGCCGCTTTGACAGCCTCCGAATCACCGAAGACTGCGCTGCTTTGGTGGCCCAGGCAACCGCTCCATAGGTGACGATAGGCCTCACTATCATGGTATACAGCCATCTGATGATAAGTCCAAATGCCTACTCCACCCTAATGATGAGTCTAAGGTAAGGCCAAGGAATTTGACCTCATTTGACATTTCCACCTCTGTGCCTTCAATTGTTAGGGACCTCAGGCCCTGAAGAGATCTCCGCTTAGTGCATGGGATCACGGTGGTTTTTGCTGGGTTGATATTTAGCCCTACCGTGTTGCACCATCCTTTCGCCAAGTTTAAGCCCCTTTGTACAATGTCACAGAGAGTATTCTCAAATCTACCTTTCACCATTATGACAATGTCGTCCGCGTATCCTTGACAGCGGATTCCATTGCTGGTGAGCAGCTCGAGTATTTCGTCTACTATCAGGCTCCAAAACAGAGGGGGGGCCAAGACGAATCTTACTCGCCATTATCCAGCGAATCCTGCAGCTCAGACGTGAGTTGGTACAGAGCAGTGTTTGTGGATCTAACCCTTCTGTACGCATGTTGTTTAGCATGTAGGGGTGCGATCTTCAGCGCTTCCGATCTGATATGGTTGTCTATTACTTTTTCCATCCCCTTTAGCATTAAGGATGTGAGACTTATAGGCCGGAACGATTTGGCTAGCGAATAGTCTCTCCTCCCTCCCTTAGGGATGAAAATTACTTTTGCAATTCTCCATGGCTCAAGAATATACGACATCGCCAGGCTATCTCTCATCAGCTTTAGCAGGTATGGTAGGAGAATGTCCATGCCTTGCTGCAAGTGAGCCGGGAAGACGCTGTCCACTCCCGGTGAATTAAAGCTTGAAAAGGAGGCCAATGCCCACCTGACTGAATCTGCAGTGAATAGGTTCCTTGCAGTCAGCCAGTCTGAGCGATCGGGCTTCCATATGACCAAGATTGGGGTTAGGTCAGCTTGAGCCGTCTCCGGGAAGTGCGTTTGTAGGAATGTTTCCGCCCTCTCCTCCGCGCTTGTCGTATAGGTCCCGTCCTGTCTTTTTAGGGATAATATTGTGTCCATCTTACCCTTCGACAACGCCTTGTGCAGAACTGCCTCCGGGGTCGAGGAGATGCTATCACAGAATTTCCTGAAACTATTTGTCTTGGCAAGCCTAATCTCCTTGTTATAGATTGTTAGGTGCCGTTTGTAGTCCTCCCAGCTGCCTGTGCGCTTGGCTTTGTTGAATAATCTACGCACCCTAAGTCTAAGAGCTGAGAGTTTGCTGGACCACCAGGGGCACATTTGTTTGCTAGTGGTCGCTTTTAGTGGACAGGCACAATGATAGGCGTCCATAATGAACTGGTTTTTGCTGTGGCCGTTTCTCTCGGAAAGTATGCGGATGCGAGGACCAAGTCCGATCCTTCCTTGTCCTTCACTTGTACCGCCACCAGATCTTGCGTTAGAAACTCTAAAAACAGTTTATATCGGCTCTAACGACTACACAAGAACGGTCGCTAGAGAGATCCCAGATTACCTTGCTGCTTCTCCAGTTGAGGCCTCTTACCTCTCCTCTAACCACCCAAGGTTCCTGGATTATGAGGATGCTCTGGTTATTCGAAATGAACCTCTTCACGATGACCGCCGAGGCTGCCGATGCGTGATGTATGTTTACCTGAGCCACTTCTATGCTGGCTCTGGAGATTATAATATAGGTTCGATGAGAGACAAGTCCTCGTCCTCATTTTCCTCTTCAACCTGCATCTCCAGCCCTTCCAGAAGCTCTTGTGTGGATGGCAGCATGCTTTTCTGCTCATTTGGAAGCGCGTGGCTTCTGTTTTCCTCCGCGGCGGTGGCCTCGAACTGCCCAGCCGAGGTGGGGTCATTGGGGCACTCGTTTCGCTCTCCCGAAACCACAGCGGGAGTCGCCTCATGCGCTGCTTGGCGGGTTATGAGTAGAGCCCATAACTGGTGCTGCGGTTGACCCCGTCGTAGATTCTTGGTTCGCCGTGGCTATTGCCTTGGGCTTCCATGGCCTCATTATAATCTTGCCGAATCGGAAATTCAGCCTGAATCCTTTTTGTTGTATATACTTGTACGATTCATCGTCTATCGTTATGTTGAGGTTCCACCCTGAACCCTTAACATTACTTGCTACGACCTTCCACGCTGAGGTGCTTAGGTTCTGATTTCTTACTAGGCTAAGCGCGAAGTCGGAGTAAGGCCACCGTTACTTCCCAAGGCGGCCCGGTGTTGGGAAGGCTGCGTACGAATACAGCCGAATTTACCTCCTTGCTGCAAATCATCCAATGTTCACGGGTCGCATAACACCCTGGATTAGGAGGTGGTAGCTCTTGGTCGCCGCGCACATACAGCGTCTGCCAGCCCCCAGGAGAGATGCTTGCAGCATCACCCTGGTTGGGAGAAGCTGTGCTGTGCTGCGGTTTAAGCCCCTGCACCACGACAAGGTGCCTACCAATCGCAGAAGTGTACCGGTAACGTGGTCCCGGTTCTAGGAACATGAACCCTCATTGCTATAAATTCAAATATTATATACTCAAATACTCCAGCCCTTGGTTGACGTCATAAAAAATCTGAATTAATTTCCTCAATATATACTGTAACTCGTTCAACTTCATTGTAGATTAGAATACATATTACTGAGGTCAAATTTAAAGGTGAATTAAAGTTTTATACTTCGCGTGTTTTTCGAATCGTTAAGTCGGTCGTACTGTCACTACATCTATGCTAAATTTCACGTCAAAATATTCATTGGTGTTTAAGATTAAGATATTTAAGTTTTCGAGAGAAAGATTCTGCGAAATATTTATGGTCGAATATCCTATTCGATGGAACGATTTCTCGTACACCTAGATATACGACAACATTGACATAGTTGAGCCCCGTTCCCACGACAGTCGGCTCTACATAACTGGAACGGACCCGGATTTTTTTCCGGCCAGAGACTGTCAACTCAGCAGAATTCTGCCGCTACAACAACAACAACATAGTTCAGCGAATTAAAAGCACGAATAACGGACGAAAACACTCCAGCTCTGAAAGTATTCGACGCAGTCCTCGCCGTGGGAAGCAGAGGAAGAGGAAGACCTCCACTCCATTGGAAGGACCAAGTGAAGAAGGATTTGTCTTCATTTGGAATATTCAATTGGCGCCACGTATCGAAAAGAAGACCCGTCTGGCTATACGGCTTTAATCGCGTAAGAAGAAGAAACAAGGAAATACAGAGTTGGTGATAACATTCCTTTTTCTCATTTAGTAAAAAACCAAATGATTTCTCATTTAAAAAAGACGAGATTTTTAACATTAGTTAAAAACCAATGTAATTGTCAATAAAACTTTGGCTTACTTAATGTTTCGATTTCTGTGATCACGAAATCAGCCCATCAATTTTGATTTTGATACTTTTGTTATCGTAAGGTAAATTAACATTAACCGTTTAAAAATCCTGGGCAGTTTCATTATACATATGTCAAATCTTAATTTTTTGTGTTTGCTATACCAATCAAACCTTGACTGAAACTTTGCAACCGCCAGATTTTTGTGTTTTTTTTTTTTTTGGATCGCTGCCCTGATACATCTTGTACTTCAGTTTATTCAGGTTTTGGGAGTTAATAAATCCAAATTTCATCGCGCTCCATAACAAATAATTTTCCAGAATGTTCAGATATACGTCTTTCGTCATCACAACAGTGAAAATCCGCAGCTTTGTTAGATGTGTGTGGCTTTCTCCAAACTTTGTTGGGTCCATCATGATAATAAAACATTATATTCGTGTTGTCGCAAATAAGTCATCCAGTTGAATTTTGAGACTTTAAAAGCAAGTATTTCAAAAAACATAAGTCAGCGGCAACTATATACTTTGAATCTATATATTTATCAATATAGTTTAGTGATTTTAATCTATGACACGCTCATTTGTTTTAAAATGAATATGTCTTGTGGCAGCAAATATAATCATGAAAATATGTTTTTTCTTAATGTGCAGAACATCTTGTATCTATCAAAGTATTCAAAAGTAATTTGGCAAACAACAAATTCATTGTTGAAGCTGCAGCCAGACTGATCTGATAGTCAAAACCAATTGTTCTCAGTGAAGATTACAATTTTAAACTTCAAAAAATACCTATAATTTCCAACCACCACTTTCCATTTATATTTTCTTTTCAGGTTGATCTTGAAATCTACAAAATGAATTGGTTTTAAAAATATTAATGTACGCGATCGATAGAGTTTTTTAAAGAAACTGTGAATTGAAGAAATTCCTTCAATTTTTTTATTTTAATTAATTTTCAAAATGCATATGTATTGTGGTAGTGATGACCGATATTGCGATTTTTCATTGCTACTGCGATCGCAAATAAATCAACTAATATATGAAAACCTTGTACTTAGTATTTATTTTTTAAATTCTTCATATAAGCTTTCGTATTGGTTTTAACAATAAATAAATAAAGAATTTCTTAAGTAACTGCAACTTCTGATTACTTCCTAAACCACTTCCTAAACCACTAATTATATACCTAAAACATGTTTTTAATGTTCGGGCGTAGAAAATTTTGGGTGATAGTTCCATTACCTATTTTGAATTTATTTCTTGGTTAACGATTTTTTTTGATTTCATGTACCACTTCAAACATCTGCCATAATTCAGTTATTTTTCTTGATAAATTTCCTAACTTCAAAAGTTAAAACCGCTTTGACGGAAAATCGAATATGCGTATATAGCGGTATGGTAAATACCTGCTATTTTTATGCTTTATAGCATTGACAAGCGGCAGCGTTAATCCGAATTAACTGCAGTAATCCATATTAATTGAGAAATTAGTGAAGATAACTCCGTTGTTAACTCCCATTTAATCCTCAAAATTTTAGAAAGTTAGTTGCATTTTCTTTGGCAATACGTTAAAACTGGCCAATCGTAATCTATTGTAAATGAAAAAGAAGCAGCTCGGACAGCTGTTTTTCAAATTTTCAATAATTGAAAAAGATGTTTCATGTTATATTGCAGTATTAAAAATAACATGCTGGTATGTTTTTGTAATAAAAAATGGTTTTGTAACAATTGGGCTGCTAACAACCGCAATGTTTATCTTCTATCCATTTTCTTTCAAAATATTATATAAATGCCAATCCTCTGTTTACGAGAGTTTCAAACTCGAATAGCTGCCGTCTAAGTGTGCAGTTAGTCCGGATTAAGGGTGCCGTCTGTCAAGGCTATTGTGCTATCATAAGTAAACCTGTTAAGGGGTTATATACAGTTAGGATGTCGAAAAAAAGGCATTTTTCAAGAATTTTTTCTAAGAAAACTGTTTGGTTTATTGATTTGAAACTTGGCAGGTATACTATGACAACCTTAAACTATATTCACATATTTTTTATTGCCGCAAATAATTATCGGGAACGTTGATATTGCCAATTTTGCAGAGGTCCGCAAAAAAAGGCCCCTTGCGGTGAGCACAATATTTCTGGACTGGATCATCTAAACTGCAAAAACCAAATAAATTTCATTAATATAATAAATAATCTAGTGATTGATCGAAGGAATTAGCAAAGAAAAAATTTTTTGACAAAATGGCGGCTACTCAAAGCAAAAGGTTCCATTTTCGACCAAAATAAGAAATTTTCATCGGATGGGGAAATCCTTCGATTAATTATTTAAAAATATAGTTAAGAAGCTTGTGTAAAATTTCAGACCGATCGGTTCAGCCATTTCTGAGAACTCTTGCTCACCGACTTTGAAAACCCTTTTTCACCGTTTCGAGAAAAACGAGTTTAAAGTTTTGAAAGCACTTGAAATTTTGTGTGTGTATACTCAGATATATACACTAGGCATCAAATGAAGGTATAAATGTAATATATACTAGTAACCTCAGATCATTCATTTACTTCCTACATTTTCGCTTAAGAATAAATTCATAAATATTTTCATGTAGAGGCGTTATGTAAATAAACAGTTGGAGTAAAATTTGCACTTATTATTTGGACACAAAACATATTTACTCCATCGAGAGTGATTAGTCTTCGCTGCTGAGCCCATGAGTGCGCGTCAAATGAAAGTATAATTTTAGTTTTGGTTCATTTCTGTCAAGGTAAAACTGTACTTTACTACAGATTTAATGAATTTGCATTTATTAAGGGAATTTCTGTTATGGTGAAAATATTTTTGTTCTGTTTCTTAATAAAAAAAATACGAAAAACTGAAGAGAATCAAATCTTAATTGTAAAAGAAGGGAAGAGGGGTGAAACGCATTAAAAAATATATGAAAAATATTCCATTTCCGTCGGAGAGGCAAGAAAGATTTTTGAATACTTCAAGAGAAGGAAGAGATGCAAGACTCAATAAGGAGGAGGTCCAAGGTCCAAAATTTCTATACACGCTGAGCGACTTGTACGAAGAAAAGCTCCTGAAAACCTTAAAATATTATCGCGGGATTTTATTAAAAGTTTTGGTGCGGATGTTTAAATTAGTACAATGAAAAGAAAAATACAAACATCTGACTTTAAAAACTAAGTCGCAAAAAAATGACCTATGTTTTACATTTCGAGTACGAAAAAAGGACTAGAGTTTGCAAAAAAAAAATCAAAACTTTCCAACCCCATTTTGAGATAAAGTTATTTGGTCCGATTAATTCAAATTCGAGCTAAGGAGTTAAAAAACACGTGTAAACCTTAAAACCACAGTGCATACAATCATCAGTGAAGCATGGAGGATGTTCTCTCATGGTTTGGGGCTGGTTCTCAAAATTTGCTGTAGGTAGTGTATTAAAAATCGATCTACGAATGACGGTTGCTTATATGTTGACATTCTTAGCGAAAATTTGAAAATAAATGCGTAAAAAGTGAACTTGGGGTCGTTTATTTTCAATAAGATAACCACCCCCAACGCACATCTCGCCTGACCACTCGCTTTTTTGAAGAAGGCTTAAAGAAAAGCTGGCTTGTCCAGCTCAGTAACCGGCTTTAAATCCAATTAAGCATTTGTGGTTAATTTTTGATTCCAAAAAGCAGCCGTACATACTTGGAAGAGACGAAGCATCAACTTGACATTTTTCCAAAGAAAATATTAGAAAATTTGGTTCGAGGCATGCCAAAACATCTTCGTGCAGTAATTCAGTATAAAAAAGGCAATATTAATTAATAAATTTACTTTTAAACCAAAAGTTTTGTATTTTTTTAAAAACCACTTTTATTTAAAAGTCCATTTTTTTAAAGGGGCACAAAATTTTTTCTTTCTATTCTGGGAAAAAATATATTAATTTATAATTTGTTACTTAAATACCTATGTAAATGTAATATTATATTAATGTATGAATTGTAAATTGTTTATTTTAATAAAACTGCATTGAAATAACGTCTGTGAAATTTATACTTTCATTTGATGCCTAGTGTATGTATATATTAAGAAAACGCAAAAAAAAACGATTTTTTTAAAATTCTAACTGTATATAACCCCTTAAACTGTACTGTTAAAAAATCGCAATTTCACAAGTTTTTTTTGAACTGCTATCGCAATCGCAATACCTAAAATCAAACTGATGTCACAATTCACAGAATGAAACTGTTATCTTAGTATTTATAGAACATCTTTTTACAAAAAGTAATCGCAGTTTCGATATGCAATCACAGTGGGACAAGAAAAAACGTTAACTTAACCGAAACTAATATACCCTTCACATGTGCATTTTTTTGGAAGCTATACGCTATAGTAATCCGATCTGAAATTTTTTTTGCAGATTATATTGTCAAAATGTCAAATTTCGTGAAGATACCACTTCAAATGCAAAAGTTTTCCATACAAGCCCTTGATTCCGATCGTTCGGTTTGTATAGCAGCTATATGCTATAGGAAGCCGATCCGAAAAATTTCGTAAAGATATATCAATAAATGTGAAAGTTTTCCATACAAGAACTTGATTCCGATCGTTCAGTTTGTACGGCAGCTATATGATATAGTGATCCGATATCGGCAGTTCCGACAAATGAGCAGCTTCTTGAAGAGAAAATGACATTTGCATAATTTCAAAACGATATCTTAAAAACTGAGGGATAAGTTCGTATATATACAGACAGACAGACATGGCTAAATCGACTCAGTTCAACATACTGATCATTTATATATATACAGTAGCGTGCATAACTGAGTAAATGATTACCAATGCTGCACATATAATTATATAAAAATGTTAATAAAACATCAATTTAAACAAAACTTTAAGAATTTCTTTATTTGTATTGCATTAAAAAACTGAAAATATAACACTTAATATAAGAGATCAACTTTATTAAATAACGAAGTAATTCAAAGTATACTAATATTTACTCGTTTTTGCTCGTTTCGCAATAACCATAATAACTTATTAATGTTTAATATTTTGTCCACAGTCCTTTATTTTTAATTACGCTTTTTATACGTTTTGGCATATTCTCAACTAATTTTTGAATAAATTCATTCGGTATTTTGTTCCATTCCGTTTGTATGTGGCTGTACAGCTCATCCAGGGGTTTCGGTGCTCTTTCGAACTTTCCCAATCGCATTTTCATTATTGCCCATAAATTCTCAACGGAATGAGATCAAGACTTTGTGCAGGCCACTCCATCATCGAAAATATTTGAAGCACCACCCATTGCTTCACAATTTTAGCAGTGTGTTTGGGATCACCGTCCTCCTGAACTACTTCTTCCTCCAGGTACGCGCTTTTGTCTACAAAATCGGGCAAGTAGGTCTTCAATATATTAAGGTAATCATCTTTTTTCATTATTCCATCGATTTTATGGATTGGTCCAATATGCCATATGTGAAGCAGCCCCACATCATCAAGCTGCCTTCGCCATGCTTAATAGTTTGCTTCATGTGATGTCTTTGAATCCTTTCATTGAGTCGCCCCCAGTAATAACTTTTTCCATCCGATTGAAAACGATTTATTTTCACCTCGTCAGACCAAATCACACGTTTCCAGTCATCAACGTTCCAATTTGTATGGCTTTTGCAGAAACTGAGTCGTGCTTTTCTATTTTTCTCAGATAATGCCGGCTTTTTTTCATACTGCTGACTCAAAAGCAATCCGATTCAGTTCTCTGCGTGCTGTCCATTCGCTTGCACCCTTATTTATAGCTTTTGCGGCCCTTTCTGGTGTAGCTGTCTTTTTACATTTCCCGGATCATTGGGCGTGCATATGCGTCCGTGAGCAATTTTGGTCGGCCACCTTTGTTTGTTTTCTGGACCACATTTCGTTTATCTGCAATTTGCCTTGACGAGAGACCAATGTCAATGTCACGATGCTATTTTCTGTTTCAACAGATATTTTCTTCATTTTTTTAAGTAGATGTTATCTCGTCAAAAAACTTAAAAAAAGTGAAACACGTGCACAGAAAATGCAACTGAATAAGTAAACAAAAAATTGTGGTAAATCCCCGTTATGTTGATCACGCGATCGTTTTTTTTTTTTTTTTTTTTTTTTTTTTTTTTTTTTTTTTTTTTTTTTTTTTTTTTTTTTTTTTTTTTTTTTTTTTTTTTTTTTTTTTTTTNTTTTTTGGTCGAATGTGCTAAACGTGCAATTCTGAGTAAATAGCATTGCAAAGAATTCGTTTTCTAACAGGTCGTTCCATTTTTTGTTTCATAAACAGGGTAGGAGGCTTTTGTAAGAGGAAAAAAAAGTGAACAAATTGCAAAAGTGTTGTTAAAATTGATGAAGTACTAAAATTTTTACGAAACCATACATGCAGTATTGATAACCATATACTTAGTTATGCACGCTACTGTACTTTATAGGGTCTCCGACGCTTCCTTCTGGGTGTTACAAACTTCGTGACAAATTTAATATACCCTATTCAGGGTATAAAAATCACCAGTGGGGAAATATGTGATGACTATTTATACTACACAAAATATCCCAAAAACTATAACGGGGCATTTGGACAGGCAAAAATGTATTGCTACTACTACTGCTGTACGTATAGCCTGTGAAGACTCCATATTGCCTAAGGAATAGATGAATGTTGTCTTTTTACGGCATACAAATTAGCAATGAACTGCCACTTCAGCAGTTTGACGGATCAGTTTTCATTTCTATAAAAATTTCAAAGAACGACTGTTAAGACGGTAATGTTAAATTATATGAATAAAGTACATTCTCAAAAAAAAATTTTTTTTTTTCAAAAAATTAAAATATCGTCAAATATTTTTAATTTGCAGAAAAACTATAAAAATGGATTGGCGAATGAACGAAGTTTAATATACTTATACAAGCATAAATAAAAATATCATTGCTCAATATGGTTTTTTATTTATGCTCTAATTATTATAGTCCGAAAATATGAAATATTTTTTTTTTTGTGAAAGAAATACATTTGTAGGAAAAAATATATTTCTCCTATTTTTTAGTTTTCTTCCATATATTATAGTTTTCGAAATATTTGTGTTTAAAGTTCAAAAATTTCTAAAAGTAATGCTCGTTATTTCACAATGTTCAATCCACACGTAATTGTAATCGTACCGATTAGGCAACGGCAATGGTAATATATTTGACAGTACACAATAAATTTTTGCCTGTCGAGATGCCCCGTAAGACTCTTACGCCGTGTTCAACGTTGTCACGGGTACGAAATTAAAGATGTTGAGAAATCGTAAAAAGAAATGTATGGAAATAAAAATATGTATTTTTTTTGCTTTAATTGAGCAACATACGAAAGTATTAGTAATGGTAATATAGCTTAACCAAGTGATAAGTGATATAAAAAAAATTAGTAGAGTATTGGATGTTGTCTTTTTGTGAAATTAGTATTTAGTGCGCGACCTTTATTTTTTAATATTGCAGCGCATTGACTCAACGAGTTTTTGACATCTTTCGATGGAAATTGTCTCCCATGCGTTCTTCACAGTCTGCCATAGTTGAGTGGTCGATGTCGGGCTACTGTCTCCTTGACGTCAGCCCACAAACTGGCTGTGGCGGCCATTCCATTACCTTGTCTTTCGTTTCCCAAACCACCTTTTACCAACTTCACTTGTGTGCTTGGAATCGTTGTGACGTCCAAACTAGTTGAATTTCTTCACTGACAATTTTGCACGATTTTCTGGAGTATTTCGACATGGGATCATCAGTCAAGAAAAACATGCAAAACAATGATACTCGCATCTCTATGTTTACCGTTTTAGTTGTATATTTCGGCTGGTATTCGGTATTGGGCGGACGTCTTACATATTGACGTGATCCTTTTCCGTCATACTTAACAATCTTCGTTTCGTCCGACCATAAAATGTTCCGCTATTTTGTAGAAGACTAATTAAAATTTCCTTTAGCGAATCAAAGTCTTTGTTCAACATGCATTTATGGCAATAACGTCACTTTTTATGGATCGTAGGCCCCTAAGTTATCATCACGCAAAAGCCAGCATATATACTAATTTCAATAATTCTAGTTACATTAAAAGCATCTTTTACCTCTGTAGCAGCCGCAAATGGAATCTTCCTTGAGTATCTATGCATATTGAAGTCTTCGACATAAGTTTTGCCCTCATAAAGCAATTTTTTAACAGAGCGCGTTTCACAGGCGTTCAATTCTTATTTTTCAACATTTCTAAATGAATAAAAGTAAAATTTAAACATTTAAACTACAAAAAAATTTAGACACTTCTTTCACGCTCTACTAAGATTTTGACTGATCGGAAACGCTTTGAAAATAAAAAGTCCAGCAAATGTAACAAAAACAACAAGCCAAGCGAAACAAGTTGTTGCATGTTTTCATTTCAACATCTGAAGCTAACTGGGCACGATTACGATTCTTTTGGCGCCGCGATTTAAGGGTATAATCTGAAAGAGGATAATCTCTTAATTAAAAAATGTCGCATATACCCTCTCAGACTTACCGTTTACAAGTTATTTGCATTTAAAGTTCCTCAATTTTATATGCAATTTTTTATTTTTATTTACATGTCATGACAAATACTAGTGTTGCCACATATTTTGTTTTGTTCATATTTTTTTTTGCGTCGAACTACTTTTTGCACTGACGGCCTTCGGCCGCGCTTCAAAAAAAATAACCCTGGTCGGTCCAACACCGGGGTGTTCATAGTTCTTTTGTGTCGAACTACTTTCTACACTGGCGGCCTTCGGCTTCAAAAAAATAACTCTGGTCGGTCCAACACCACGGTGATCATAGTTCTTTTGTGTCGAACTACTGTCTGCACTGGCGGCCTTCGGGGGCGCTTCAAAAAAAATAACTCTGGTCGGTCCAACACCATGGTGATCATAGTTCTTTTGTGTCGAACTACTTTCTGCACTGGGACATATATATATATATATATCTTTGAAAATTTATTTTATATTCAGAATTTTGAATTGTCAAATATGAAATAGAAAAATTTTTGATTATATTTTCAGGACACAACACTGTCATAAATGTAAACACACAAATCTCTTGAAAGTTTCAATGTGCAAAATAGTTTTTAAAATATATTTATTATTTTAAAACATACAAATTTAGTGTAAATTTTTTATATATTTGAATGTGTACAGTGTAATTAAATATATATTAATTGAAAAATGTGTGAAAAGTGGGTTGAACATAGTGAAATAACGAGGATTGTTTTTGCAAATTTTTGGACTTTAAACATAAATATCTCGTAAACTATGAGTCTGAGGAGGGTATATGTGTATAAATTTTTTAATCCTGAGGACCTCCTCTATCCACCCGTATCATCAAATCGCGGCGCCAAAAGAATCGTAATATTGCCGCTAACTGATTTTGAAGTGCATCCCAACAAAAAAGTTGTAATAAAAAAATATGATCACATATGTTAAATTAATGCCTCGTACCACTAAGTATTTGACCGCAACTGCAATTAATATGAAAACGAAAATGCAATTATATTGAACAAAACAAAAATTGAGAAATAGAATCAGCAACTTAAAAATTTCCAAAACAAACAACATTGTCTAATTAGAATCCAATATTAATAATAATAATAATACCCAACGATTACCCTCCTCCCGCCCAACGGACGCGAGGGGCGCAATCCGCGAACGAGCTGAAATAGCCGAGTCATAAAAGGCAAGAGAGTTTTAAGCGTTGCGATCTTAAGCTGCTCAGCTACAGAAACAAAAATTTCAACAGCCAAAATTAAGAATTAAAATTAAAGTTTATAATTTTTAAATGTTACTTGTTAAGATTAGATAAAATAATTTTTTTATGGTAAAGAGTGAATCTGTTAGATCAAATGTGCTGCTCAAAATTTGTTCCGGAAAATTTTAAAAGTAAGGGTCTAAACTGCCTGGTAAAGCGAGGGGGAACGTTAAAATTAATATCAGATAAAAGAGATGGGCTACAGACTGACCCATTCATGAGTTTTACAAGAAATATTATACCAAGCATCTCCTTACGACTAGCGAGTGTCGGGAGATTTCTAAGTTTTAAACGATTAGTGTAAGAGGAAGATTTAAAGTGGGATTCCAATGCAAATGATTTAATACAAAAAGTAAAAATTGTTTTTGAACGGACTCTAACTTATCCGAATGGACTTGGTAACTAGGGTTCCAAACCACAGATGCATACTCTAATATAAGAATCACCAGAGATGTAGAAAGAATTTTCGTGGTAAGCGGATCTCTAAATTCTTCAGACCAACGTTTAACAAAACTAAGAGCGCCTTTAGCTTTAAAAACCGTGAAAGATGCGTGAAGATTAAAATTGAGTTTGGGGTCCATAGTTACTCCTAGATCAACAAAACTGCATTCTTGCTCCAACCTAAAGTTTTGTATTGCGTATAAAGTAGGGTCTACAGATCTACGTGAAAAACACATCGTTTTACATTTTTTAAGATTCAATGGCATGTCATTTCTATCACACCAAGAAACTAGGTTGTTTAAGTCTGTTTGCAACTGACATCTTTCGCTGTATGAAGTATACGTTTTAAAAAGTTTTACATCGTCAGCATATAATAAAATTTTTTAAAACTTAACAACAGACAATATGTCATTAATAAATAACAAGAACAGAATTGGGCCAAGATGGCTACCTTGAGGAACGCCTGAAGGAACATTGATTATGTCAGAAAAAGGATCGTTAAATATGACGTGAAGAAGAAGATCAAGTTTATTCAAGAGAATTGAATGGGATACTTTATCAAAAGCTTTACTAAAATCTGTGTATATAACATCAGTGTTCTTATTCTTCCTAAAGCCCGTTGGTACATGTGATACAAATTCAAGCAAATTAGTTATTGTAGATTTCCCTTTACGAAAACCGTGCTGAGAACCAGAAATTAGTGGAGAGATCCGGAAGGCTATGTGGTCTGTTATAATTGGTTCAAAAAGTTTAGGTATTGCAGACAACTTTGCTATTCCCCTATAGTTTTCAATAGATGACCTAAATCCACTCTTTGCTATTCCCCTATAGTTTTCAATAGATGACCTAAATCCACTCTTATGTAAAGGAATTATAAATGACTTTTTAAATATGGGTGGAAATAAACCTTACATAAGAGATGAATTAAATAGTTTCGTTAGGGGTTGGCATATTTCTTAAGAAAGCACGAGGGAATCATATCTGGGCCATAATTGTATGATTGTTCTAATATATTTAACTGATATAAGACGTCTGCTTCGGAAATAGTAGGTGCATTAATGACAGAAATCGGACATAACTTGTGCTGATGCGGAACATTTTTTGGAGATTTTGGAGAGTAATTGGACTTGAAGAATTCAGCGAACATATTRGAAATGGTGTGATTGTCACTAGACATACTGGACTTATATTTCATAGCAGACGGAAAATAAGAAATCTTGCGTTTGGAGTTGACGAAACCATAGAACAATTTTGGGTTACGTATAATAATTAATTAATTAATTAATTAGTAATTTTTTATTTTATTTATATTATAACATATTTTGTTAGTTTCAGCAAATTGTCGACGCAATTTAGAATATTTTTAATAGTCAGCAACTAAACCAGTCTTTTTTTWWAWTTTAAAAGCACGAGATTTTCTATTTTTTAATTTACATAATTCCTTCAAAAACCATAAATTAGAACTAATTTTTTGAGTAATAACGCACTTCGGAACATATTTTTCAAATAAGTTTAAAATAGTTTCATTAAAGTGGGAAGCACTAAATTCAATATTGCCACTGTAATCTAGCCAAGTTACTTTAGAAAGTTCGTAATTAAGCATCTTAAAATTAGCTTTCGCAAAGTTGAACCGAAAACAAAGGGTTTGTGTATTATTATGAGGAAAGTTAGTTATGATTTCGATGTCAATTTTCAAAGCAGAATGATACGGGTCCTCTGGCCGAACCAAAGGATCACATCGGACAACGGAGAACATTGAAGCGTTATCAACATAAACTAGATCTAAGAACTTATCTAATTCGTTTGAAATTAAATTAATTTGGATAAGACCCAACCCCGACATTTCATCTAAGAACTCGTTAAAACATAAGCGAATACTAATAGGAATGGTGTGATCATCAATACATTTCCATGATACGATTTCAGTATTACTAGCTATTGAGAAAACATTATTTATTAATGAGCATGCTGCATATAAACAGATATATCCGAGTGAGGCGGTATATAAGATAAAGTTAAGTAGATATGGCCACTATTAGCGCAAATACGTATGCATTTAAATTTTATGAAGTCTGCATGCAGAACATCGACTTCTTCAGATGGAATTGAAGAATGAACAGCAAACAAAACACCGCCTCCTTTTCTGTTCAGCCGGTCATATCTATAGATTTCGAATTCGCTGTTGAATATTTCATTATCAAAAATGTGAGGCTTTAGCCTTGTTTACAATAGATAATATAAAACATTTCAAGATTCTTTATTCACCCAAATCCGAAAATATTTGGCAACTTCATTCCATTCGTTTTCAGCACTTTCTTTTAATCTATATTTATTCAATATTCGAAAAATAGACACCCTGGTGTTTATGTATTCGTTTTTATTAAAATTTGTTCAAGGTGGGGGTCGGTACTTGTGGGATACCTTCTTAAAAACACCATCCTTACTAACGGAAATAACTTAATTTCCCGAATATTACCTATCGAACTTTGATGCACATACTAACCAATGTTTTTATTCAAATTAATTTGTAATCAAATCGATTTATTTTCTTTGTAACTTTAGTTCAAAAAGTTGAAGAAGAAGGCAAACACGCTATTGAATCGCCAGGATTACCAAATCAATTTGATATACCTCCAGAAGACTATACATTAAGGGACTTAGAACAGCGTGCTGTAATAGACCCCCAGTCATTAAATAATCCTGAAGTAATTAAGCTTCAACGCATTCTAATCGATTGGTTGAATGATGAGTTAGCAGAACAACGCATAATAGTGCAAAGCATTGAAGAAGATTTATACGATGGACAAGTTAGACACTTTATTTTATTTTGGAAAAGTTGGAATAAAATGATGCTTATACATATCAAATGCTTTGTAGGTTTTGCATAAATTATGGGAGAAACTGACTGGTAAAAAACTTGATGTGCTAGAAGTGACGCAGTCTGAGGAAGGCCAACGGCAAAAACTTGATTTTGTGTTAAATGCTGTTAACCATGTAAGTTAAGCTTCCAACTTACATATTTTGCATGTGCATATGTAGGTAAGCCGTGATTACTTTTAAAAATAGTAAATGAAATTTTAAAATAATAGTTTTGGCTGTAGTGGTACAAATGTCTTTTAACTTATTACTAACAATACTGAGTCGTAAATTGTTATAACATTATGTTACTCAATGAAATTAATTAACATAGGCAGAAATCAGAAGTCAGTGTATACATACTAAAGTTATCACATATTAGATTTGTTTTTAATTTGACTAGGGCGCAGCGACACAAAAATATTACAATTTTATGTTGCAGTAGTCTCGTTAGACAAAAATAAAATGGACAAGAATTCAAGTTTAATAATTATTTTTCAATTTATATCTTTCCTCACAAAAGAATCGTTATATTTTGATTTTTCCTTTGCAAAATAAAAGTTATTAGAAAACTTTTATTAATTGCTCACAGAATAATAGTTATGAGTTACGTTATATTATAACTCTTATACAGTAAGAGTTGAATATTAAGATTTTTCCTTTGTCTTGACAAATTATTCTCACGCTATTACTTTATAATCGCAAAAGATTACACATTTCCAATTACAGTTGAAACAGAAGTCAAACTTCGTTCCATAATCAAAGCTCGAGGTTTTTTTTTGGATTATGGTGATTCGAATTAGAGAAGTTTAACTGTATTTCTTTTTATTAATTATTAATGTGTTAAATAACACAGTGAAATGGCACTAGCCGCTAAACCGTTGTCTTTGGCGTTTTAGTTTTCAACTTACCGATTTTATAAATACTTTTGAAAATACCAATCCAAAACAAAAAGGCAAAGCAAAACAAAAATCTTAATGTTTAACCTTAGTGCGTTAGAGTTATGTAAAACTCACCTATTACATCATATATAATATGTATACTCGACCCTTCCTTCATAATGATCTCGTAGTCAAAAATTACGAAAAACTCAAATAAAATTATTTGCCCTGATTCAAACATAAAACTTCCATTGTATGAAATTATTCTCTAATTTTGTTCATTCAATTGCTTTTAAAATAATCTTTCAGCTCATTTTAACAATGCTCCGATGCCAATTTACAAAAATAAGAAAAAAAAATCCCATATCATTAAAATGAAAAGTGCGGAGTAGCTATCAGTCAGGTTAATATTAATAATAAAAAAAAGTGTATTAGGCTTTTAACTTGAACGTTTTTAACACATTTTTAATCGAAACTAAAAACTTATATATGTAGAAACAACATACCTCAGTACATATACATATATATATATTTTTATTTTTCATTTACAGACATTAGGATTTCATCAGAAGATACCAAAATGGTCGGTTGAAAGTGTACATTCAAAGAACTTAGTGGCTATTCTCCACTTATTAGTAGCGCTGGCTCGTTATTTCCGGGCTCCTATTCGATTACCGGAAAACGTTTTTGTTTATGTTGTTATTGCCCAAAAAAGTGGTGGCGTCTTGAATGCACAGTAAGTTTTTTGTTCAACTTTTATTAATAGATAGTACTAAACATAGATTAAAAATTATTTCAGGAAATTTCGTGAACAAATAACTTCTGAATACGATGACGTAGGAATGCGTTGTGACAAAGATGCATTCGATACACTTTTTGATTGCGCTCCAGAGAAATTATCTGTGGTTAAAAAGTCGCTTATAACTTTTGTAAACAAACATTTAACTAAGTTGAACTTTGAAATTACTGATCTTAATTCAGATTTTCGAGATGGTGTATATTTATGCCTATTGATGGGATTACTAGGAGGATTTTTTGTCCCATTGTATGAATTCCATCTAACACCGCAAGACATAGACCAAATGGTCTCAAATGTGGCTTTCTCATTTGATTTAATGCAGGATGCCGGATTGCCAAAACCGAAAGCTCGACCGGAAGGTAAGTTAAATTATTAATTAGTAGTTGTAATAAAACAGTAACATACCAGATATTATTAAGAGTCCCTGAGCTGTAAGATTAAAAAAAATTAATTACTGCTGTTTCAACAACTAACATTCAACCACAGTAACATTCGCAATTATTAATTATTCAAAAAGTATCGCGAATTTTGTATTTCTTATGAAAGTGTTTATTTATACATGAATATCTATTTTTCCCTTCACAGTAATCATCTTTTCTCAAGTCCTTAAAGCACTTAAAACATTTTTTCTTCTTAGTTAGCTAGCTCCTCCTTCAGTGCAGTTTTTGCTCTGCTGCAGCATTAATGTGTTGTTTTTGGCCAAATATTCGCGTACCAGCAACGATGCGAGAGCAGTGCCGTTATCATGGTGCTAAAGTCAATTTATGTTCTGCCACACATTCCGGCTTTGCTGGTAATTCCTTTTATTGACCGTACAACCCTTTAGTACAAACTCATGATGCACAAAAGACCTGTAATCGAAGAAAAATGCTAGCAAAACATTCACATTAGACCTAACATGTTCCGCTTTTTTCGGTCTTGGCTCAAGCTGAAACTTCAATTGGAATCATTGAGCTTTAGTTTCTCGTCATAATCATAAACCTTCTGGAGCGGGTCTGCGCTGTAACGGAGTGAGCAACTTTGACAAAAATCGGGAACGAACCAATACGTGTACAATTAAAATAGTTGTCAAAATTTAACTAAACATTCAAAATGGCCGACCCTGTCAGCATGAGAAAAGGATATGAATACCAACAGAATGCAAATAACAATAAAAAATCGAATACGCATACTCCTCGAAAATCCAAAATTCACGACACTTTTTGTACACTGTTGTGAAAAAATTCAACACAATTTGTTACAAGCGCATAGTTAACTTTTAGGTACAACAGTTGTTTTTATCTGATGCCTTATAAATTAATGTTGTAATAACGGTTATTTTAATCTTGTCTGTTGAAAAGCAACAGTTAAATGTTATCGAAATCTCCTAACAAGAGATCCAGGAAACATGCTCTTTCGACCGGATATTCGGTCAGTTGGTTTCATGGGGCATGCAGAGAGGGTTAGAGTCATTTCCCGAAACCTTGCATGCAGGACAGAAGTTCAGTATGTCGGAGTCGATTATGAATATGTAAGAGTTTCAGGGGTTATATTCAGTTAGAAGACCGAAAAAGCGAATTTTTCAGAATTTAAAACTATTAATCCAAAAATTCCTACACATATTATGTTATCTTTTAACTGTATTTTAAGAGTTGGGGAGGTCCTCTCAAACAAGCCGTTTTTGATTTTTGGTAAAATTTTGGCTTTAATTTATTTATAAATAAATATTTACCGGTGAGAAAAAATCTTCGTTTAATTAATAAAAAAATATATTTAAGAAGCTCTTTTCAAATTTGAGACTAATCGCTTAAGCCTTTTTCGAGTAATGTTGGTCACCGACTTTGAAACAACATCAGCCTTTAAATTCAACGCCGAATATCTCTTGCTAAAAGGTGCTGCTTTGGACTAAGTTGACAATTGAGAAGAAAAGTCCTCTCTTGACAAACAAAAACAAAATTCTATAAGTCACTGAATATTCCCGTCCTGCTATATAGTGCAGAGGCATGGACGATGACAACATCTGATGAGTCAACGTTGAGAGTTTTCGAGATAAAAGTTGTGCGAAAGATTTAAGAGCGTTGGCCTCGGCGAATATCGCATTCGATGGAACGATGAGCTGTACGAGGAATACGATGACATGGAAATAGTTCAGAGAATTAAACAGCAGCGGCTACGCTGGCTAGATCATGTCGTACGAATGGAAAAAAACACTCCAGCTCTGAAAATATTCGACGCAATACTCGCCGGGGAAGTAGAGGAAGAGGAAGACTTCCACTCCGTTGAAAGGATCAGGTGGAGAAGGACCTGGTTTCGCTTGGTCCAATTGGCGCCACCTTGCGAAAAGATGGAACGAATGACGCGCTGTTGTTAACTCGGCATATCTACGCCAGTAAAAACGAAGAAGAGACAAATAATTCCTCCGGACCCGGGTTGGATTCAATTCTAAGAAGTATCAGGAAATGAATGATAACCTGGTAAATTTTGCACTGAGAACAACAATTTTACTTTGCTACTTACGGATGCAAACGTGTTTAAAACGCCAATATGATAGCATCAAAAGTCTTACCGGAAATACATTTAAAGTTTAATTAAGAAATTTTCCTCTTATCTCGTATTCATACAATTTGTTTTCTTAAAACTGTATTTGAAGAAGCAGTGACGGAAAAACATTAGAATATAAGCACCTCATTTATACACAAACAAACGGAAGAAAATTACGTGATTGGCATTATGACATAGCAAACGGATCATAATGTACTTTCAAGTCACAATAGATGTGGAACTGCTGCAAAATTTTCAATAAACTAACAAAGCTAACTAAACATCAAAATGGATCCAACTTTGTTTATTTTTATTTGAGCTCCAGTGAAAGTGATGGAGATAAAAAATGCGTAGAGCGTTTACAAAATTTTCTTTGTAGATGTATCGTTGAACAAAGCATTGAAATTTTAAAAAGACGGTGGAGAATTTTAAGATATGGCAAAAGAGGAAGATATCATCCCACAAAAGTGGAAGATTTGCTAACGTTTGTGCGTTTAAATAAGTTATAACCCTCAAAATTGCGATTATGATCACACGCAAGAAATATACACCGGGGTAGCGAACCGCCTCACCGCAATCGACCAAAAGATAAGATACCAAATAAAGTATTCTTTAATAAATTTAATTCAAAAGTATATATATAGCTATCATAGTTAGTGAGCTTTAGAAAATGAGCTCGAAATGTAAGAGACGATGTGTTAAGATTTGTTATAAAAAAAAACCTCGCGGCACTTACCCGTTGTTTTGGCGACGACTTGTTGGAAAACGATTTAAAAGCGGGATGATGCGGGAGAATGACTAACTGGCTACGTATAAGCGCACGGATCGAATAAGAAAGAGAGTTGGGCGCCGTCCGAAAGTTCCTTTTGTTGATTGTATTTGGTGTCCGCGTGTGTGGTGGAAAAGATGGGGTGTAGGTGATGATGCGTTGAGTTTTTGTGTGTAGTGTGAGATGAAAAGATGATGCGTTGAGTGTGGTGTGTGTAATGTGGGATGAAAGGATGATGTGTGGAGTATGGTGTGGGGTGTAGTGATATTATTTTAGGAGGGGTCAGGTGCTCATTTAGCTATCCCGGCCCCCCTAGGCGACGGTTTAGATTAGAAGGCGCTGCAGCTGTTGTAGCGTTGCCACAACGCTGCGCAGACCCGCGGATCGACGAGGTGGTGGTCCAGTCTGTCGACGCCGAGGTTCCGCTACGCTGGGGTGCGCCACAAGCTGCGGGCTGGAGTCGGGATACGCGGCCGCGACGGTTGGGTGGACGGTGCGCTTCGCGTGACGAGCTGCGATGTAGCAGCGTGTGATGCGGCCGGTGACACATTTGGCACAGCCCCCGTGACTCACACTCTGAAGTAGCATGAGTGTGCGACAGGCAGTTGAGGCAATGCCCGTGGGCCTGAGCATCTTACTGCCGTTGCAAAGGACGCATACCCCTAAAGATTCCACAATGGTGGAGACGATGAGGGCGTCGACAGATGGGCCACCTTATCCGACGGGTCTCCGAAGTCCTCGTTGTGGTCGAGTCCCACCACGAGGTGAGGGTGTAAGTACCGCTGCAGGCGCGGTTGCCGGTGCAGTTGCCGGCGTTGCTGCAGCCACAATTCGGGGCGCTGGTGTAGGCCCGGTGCGTGGCGCATTGGTAGGCCGAGCGGTAGGCGGGGTTTCGACTGGTGTATCTACATCCATGGTGATCTGTGTAGAAAAGATTGTTAATTATACATATCTGTAATATAAATTGATATGGGCAATCATGCCACGATATGTGGCATGAACGTGTCGTCGTATTGATCTTACGGGCGTATTTTTCGTTTTAGCGTTAAATTTAGTGATTTTATTATAAATGACTTAAGCATCTCCTCGCATGTACTATATACACCACTCTGCCTGGGGAAAACTGGCRCACCCTACGACAACAACACCACACTCAGCTAGCGATCGCCGCAAGACGACACCATACGCCATCAACCTAACAAAGGGGAATTGGATAATTGCTTACGGACTTCGCACGTCAACATTCGTCCTAAACAATTCGACAGGTCAATTCGCTACCTCAATTCGTTTACACAATTAAACATAAATAAAATTTTTTAAATATATACACAGTATATAAAGTGCTTTTTATTTTAATTAAAGCAGTAGTGTGTGCTCCATAAGATATTGAATACAATACAATACTGTTGTTGCTAGTGTAGTGTGATCACAAAATATACATAAATGCTAAATTGGGCATCTAATTAAATAGCGACATTAGCGGTTTGCTTTTTTCGGTTTTCGAATTCGCAGTCGTCGTTGATGGTAAAAAGCACAGCTTCACGAGCGGTCTGGTTAGTGTTCCGTTTTGCGTCCGGAGATCCACAACTCGTATGTGATCGTCGGAGCCATAATGTAGCTTTTCTATGCGGCCAAGCGGCCATCATGAATGAGGACACAGTCTCCAAGTTTAGGTGCTTGTTCAGGAGTCTTCCACCGGTATCTTTTGTGCAGATCCTTTATGTATTCGTCCTTCCATTGGCGGCTGAAATCATGATGGAGAATTTTAATTCGTTCCCCCCGATTTAATAGGGATAGCGACTCCACGCCTCAGGAATGGCCAGGATGGGTGCTCCTTTTAGAAAATGCCCTGGAGTTAAGGCGGTGAAATCTGAGGGGTCTTGCCAGAGTACTGTGACTGGCCGTGAATTGAGAACGGCCTGAATTCGATTTAATAACATCGTGAACTCTTCGTAATTTTTTTACAGCTGATTCCCATAAACCGCCCATATGAGAAGCGCTTGGGAGTATGAATTGCTAATTGATACCTTGAGGGGCGTACTTTTGTACGATGTGGGGTGACACTTGCTTTAGAAAATTCACAAATTCCTTTTCTGTGGCACATTGAGCTCCAATAAAAGTTTTGCCATTATCGCTCATGATTTTAGATGGGTAGCCACGTCGAGCGACGAAGCGAGCAAATACCTCGAGAAAAGCCTCTGTCGTCAGATTACTACATAGCTCAAGGTGTACTGCCTTTATCGTGAAACATACAAAGACAGCCACATAGCCTTTCATGAGAGTAGGAGACCTTAGCATAGACGCCTTTACCTGGAAAGGCCCAGCAAAGGCAGAGCGAAACTGCAGCGTTCAGGTGGAAGTGCTGCCATAATCTGCGTTCGCATCTTCTGTTTGTGCATAGTGTAAATCTTGCACGCGAAGATGCACTTTTTGCGTACCATATGTTGCATGAGGCGATGCTCGGCGTGTAGCATTAACATGTAGATGTAGTTGAGGAATAATGTGGCAAATGGTGACTTCTCGGGAATTATTATGGGTTGGCGTACTTTTCGCAGACCTTTCGTGTCCACAAATGGGTTTAGAACTAAGAGTGAGCTCTTTTGGTCAATGGCTTCGATTCTCTTAGTAGTGATATGTCGCGGCTGAAGTAGCGCGCTTGTGTATATGCGATTAGTGCGATCTTTGCTTTTTATAACTCTAGGTGCGTCACTGTGTTGCATGGGAAATTATGTGATCCCTTGACTTTGCTTTTGAGCTGTTCTATAAATTTGAACATATAAGCAACTATTCTGAGAGTTCTTGGAAACGATGAAAATCGTTCAAGAATGTCATCATCATCTATTAATGTGCGAAATGTGGGGATTTTTCGACCTTCTGGGGCTATAATGTTGCGCATGGGGGATTGTGGCCAAGAATCAGGAGATTCTATCAACCATCGGGGCCGTTCCACCAGAGGGTAGTGGTGGCAAGGTGCAGTGGCTTGCACCCTCTTGTACCTAGATCGGCAGGATTGTCAGCACTGGCTACGTGACGCCAAGTGGCTGATCCCACTTGGTCAAGTATTTGAGATGTTCGGTTAGAAATGTACGTCTTCCATGCATGTGGTGGTTTTTCCAACCAGACTAGTACAATTTCTGAATCGGACCACATAAATAGTTTGCATTTTGTCATGTTTATATGAATTTGCACCATGGCTACTAATTTAGAAAGTAGTAGTGCGCCACATAACTCAAGYCGTGGRAGACTTATAGTTTTTAAAGGTGCCACCTTTGCTTTTGCTACTAATAAGTGGCTTGTGGACGTGGTGTCGCTTTGCGTGCGCACATAGATAGTAGCGCAGTAAGCCTTTTCAGAGACGTCATAGAAGCCATGTAATTCGACTTTGTGTTCGGGGGAATAGTTTACCTATCGCGGAATTTGTATCTGAGAAATATCATTCGGATTGTTTGCGAACTGGGACCATTTTTCTAAGCGAAGTGGTTTCACCTGCTCGTCTCAGTCGGTTCCGTCGGTTCCGTCTAGCCATAATTCTTGTATTAAGATTTTAGCTTGGATCATAATTGGCGAAAGCAATCCTGCGGGGTCGAAAAGTTTTGCACCGAAGATAAAATCTGTCTTTTTGTGATGGCTGATAATGCGGATATGGACTCCATCGTATATGAGAACTGGTCCAATATCGCATTCCATTGGATGTTTTTTGTTGTACTTTTCTTTTCGAATATAAGGAAATTAGTGTCCAACAAATTTTGGTTTGGAATATTTTTGAGTATATTTTGGTGATTTGCCGTAATCTTTTTTAAAGCAAACCCTGCGGATTTGAGGGCTTTTATTACCTGTGACAAGGCCTCGTATGCTTGTGGAAGGGTGTGACTTCCAGACAGAATATCGTCTACATACGTTGGAGTTTTCAACACTTTAGTTGCCTGAGGAAGTTCTGACTTTGTGTTGTCTGCCAATTCGTCCTCTGTTCGAATGGCTAAATATGGTGCACAGTTAACGCCAAATGTAACTGTTTTTAGTTTGAAGTCGCGTAAAGGACTGGTGGGGGATTATCCGAACATTATACGTTGAAAATCTTGGTCGTATTTATGTGCGACTATTTGCCGATACATTTTTTCAACGTCCCCATTGAATACGTATATTCAAACGCCAATTTAATGTTAGAAGCATTAAATCTGGTTGGAGTGTGAATCCCGTAAAGAGGATATCATTTAGGGAATTCCCTGAACTAGTGGTTTTCGAGGCATTAAAAACAACTCTTACTTTCGTTGTTTTCTTTTCTGGCTTTACTACTGCGTGATGTGGCAGGTAAAAGAGAGTAGTATTTGCCGTTGACGATTTTCTCCCCTGGGTTTGAGTTCACCTTTTTTAAGTAAGTTCCTTTCCATACTTAAAAACTGCTGTGCGAGAGTGACCTAAGGCGAGTGTGTTAGAAAATTGTTGCTTAAGTGGTAGTCGTACGACGTRCCGMCCATTTTCCGATCTAGTAGTTGTGGCTTTGTAAAAATCCTCACAATACTGATCTTCCGGGGTKGTGACTGATATGGGGGGGAGTTCTTCTAATTCCCAAAATTTTYTCAATTGTGAATTGAGGTACTCGTTTGAGACTTCCTCAACTTGAGTTGTCAATGTTGTAACTAGGTCCGCAACTAGTCCACTTAGGACCCAACCGAAAATGGTATTTTGTGCCAGTAGTGTATTCTTTCTTTCTCAATCGCTGCCTAATAGAAGATCTATTTGAGCGGGGGTGTTGCAGTTTGGGTCTGCTAACTTTAGGTGTGAAACCTTTTGCCAATGCTTGCTATTTATATGATAGCTGGGTAACATATTAGTTAATTGCGGTAAGACAATAGCTTCTGCTTGTATGCGCTTATCCGCTTTGGGGGAAAAGAGTGTAATGTGGCAGATTTTATTTGAGATTTGAACAACTCTTCCGCCCATTCCCGTGATTTCAAAGTTGGCCAGTTTTGTTGGCAACTCTAGCCTGTTTTGTGCCCTAGACGCTATAAATGATCGTTGTGGTCCTTGGTCTATTAACTATTGTCTAAATTGTCTTTTTTGATTTCTAACACCGTTTCAGAATTGTCTTGAATCGGATGAAGATGAAAATCGAGTGCAGTATCGTATCAAACTATCACTCTCAGCAATGAATTTTGTATATGAAATATCTTTAAGCTTTTTTTTGCTTTGTAGCACCTTGCTTTGAGCGTGTAGCTTCAGAAGGTGTACATGAGCTCTTTTCTTCTGAAATCATTTTCGGAACTTTTAGTGATTGTATTGCTTTAGATTCTTTTGAATCTGAGCTCATTTAGAAGATGTATAGAATAAATTAAAACGTCTTAGCGAAACCTACACTTGTAGATGTTTAGAAAAGGTTTCGTATATAAAATGTTGAATAGAAGGCTCTTTTGTATGTAAGAGTTTAAAAAAATCAATAAAACCAATGGATTGATGATCCGAGTTTTCAAAAATTAATGATTATCCGAGTTTTCAAAAATATTTTCGTATATATGTATTTATATGATTAGACGAGAACTCTTTTAAGTAAATAAGAGTTTTAAAATGAAATAAATAATTAATCGCTTAAATTTTATTTAATTATTTTTTAATGACCGGAAATTATTTTAAGTATTTTATTTTTCTGTATTTATTTATTTTGTATATGCTTTATCTCCTATAGGGTATACCTATAGGTGGATACTTTATTTATTATGTGCTAATGAGCGCTCGTATTAGAGATCGCTGCACTTTGTACATATGCATGTATGTACATATGTATTACGCTTTGGTTTTTTACTCAATCTTGCTTGTTTTTGTTGATCAAAAATCAAGGGGTATTGCGGGACATATGCCAATGTGGACATTGAGTATATTTTATACGCAATCCTGCTTGGTTTTATTAGCCAAAATCCAAGGGGTATCGCGGAACATATGCCAATGTGGACTTTGAAGAAATAAGCGTATCTACATATGTGACAATACACTTTTGTACAAATATTTGATTATAAAAAGTTGTCATAAAAAACCTTTTTTGTTATATAATTTGTATCGGGTATACTTTTCGGGTTCGTCGATCGGGTATACTTTTCAGTATATATTGTATGTATTTATATGCGCCCGCATGTGCATAAACATATAGGCATGTGTGTATATACAATGTACGTATGAAAAACCGCGAAAGGAGAATTAACCGACCGCAGGTAATTTTCTCAAATATACATGTGTATGTATACATAGGTTCGCAGTGATAAGAAGCCGCGAAAAGAGAATTTAGTAATCTTTTAATTTTAGACATATGTATGTACATATATGTATATTTGAAATATATATATATTGATGTGGGTATGGTTAAACTAGTAAAAGAGCAAGTTATGCTCTTTGTATGTTATAGCGATATAGGTAACATATATGTATGTATGTATGATATACAATTTTATTTGCGAATATGGTTTTGATTTTTTTTTTTTTTTTTTTTTTTTTTTTTTTTTTTTTTTTTTTTTTTTTTTTTTTTTTTTTTTTTTTGTAATTGCTATTTTTATTTTAAGCAATCCTGCTTCTACTTGATTAAGTATAAGTGGTCTTCCTGGAAATTACTGCAAGTGAATACTTGAATACGGGAATTTTTTGTTTTTATTGATATTGGGATGGTTTTTGTGTTATAACACAACAAGCATTTATCGGCAATCACTAATCCTCTGTATACAGTAGCAAACTGCTTTGTTAGCGATTTTTCGGTTTTTACCGTAAAATAAACCGAATACCGAAAACAGTTTAGAAACGATTTTCAATACTTTTCCGACCGGAATTTTGGTCAGTCCGCAAATTTAATTTTTTTATATTAAATAATACATGTATGTATACATATAATAAAAAAATTTAAATGAAACGATACAGCTTACTTTGCTTTCCGCCAGGGGCTTTTGGAGATATTGTGAGTTTACGTATGTATCTGATGTGTGGGTGGTGTATGTGTGCCTGTGCTTGTACTTCGCATGCTTCTCCAGTTCTCCTGTCCTTTTGTTGCTGGTGTTTTTTTGTATTCCCTTTTTCCTTTTGTTTGTAGGTTATATGTCACTCCACTATCACCGTTTATATGTACGTACATATGTATGTATATATATAGTAGGTGTTAATTTTTCTTTTACTCTGCTCTCTCTCACTTCACCGCACTTTTTGTTACGCCTTCGTATATGTATTGTATGTGTATATTAATTTTAACACTGCACTTTGTCACCTCACTTTGTTTAAGTTTTTATACAGCACTCATGTGCACACGTAATGCAGTTTATTCTTTTTGGTTTTCTTTTTTTCCTTAGTATCTAAATACATACATATGTGGCAACTACGCCACGCCAGCCCACAGCTGATTTTGCTAACAGCACCCATCTGCCATCTCTCTCCAACGACCGGCACTCACCAGCCATTACGCGGCGTGACGACTCAATGAGTCGGCCATTACGACGCCGTAGAAAACAGACACTCCAGCCATGCACAGACGACTCTTTCTTTTTCACTTCAACCACTCAAGGGAACGGACCACATGTTTAGCGCTCCGCCGTACTTTCGTCCAACTTTATCGTCAAACATTAAAACGTAAAATAACTATTTTTTGAATAAGACGCTGTAATAAATATAGTGAATTTTGTAATAAATGGACAATCTTATGATAACTTAGAATACGATTACTCCATATTGGTGACCCCGACGTGATTAAATTGGATTTCAAAACTATGTCTCTCCACGCGTTAAAGTGTAATTTTTTCCCATACGTGTAGTSACGCGCCGCGTGTTTTCAAATTCAAACACTTTGATABYCATTAATTAACAAAATATACAGACAGATAAGCGCAAACGTTAATATTAATTGCAAATTCACGCTCRYTKTAATTTCTCATTCATCACTGTCTAAAATTCGTGCTAACCAGTGACCACGTTTTCTCAATCAATTCATTGACATGCCATTAGAGCATACGCCAAAGAAATCAGTGAATTTTAACTCGTCAAACACGTCCATTAGTAATTCAAACGTCTTAACACCAATCTCTTCGAACATGACCACAAACGATCCAACACCGACCATCGGCGACGCCGCCGATGTAACCCAGAACACTGCATCAGTTGTAGTTGTGTTCAGTTGCAAACTCCCGCAGTTCTGGTCCATCCAGCCTCATTTGGTGGTGGTTTGTTCAGGTTGAAGCAGTGTTACAGGTGGCCCGTATCACAAATGACTCATCACGTTACAATCAAATCGTTAGTGCTTCGGACACTGATTCAATGTTACAGATAGCGGACTTCCTGCAGAATCCACCAGAGACCGACAAGTACGCGAAGCTAAAGGACGAGATATTGAAGCGTTTTTCGAAATCCAGCGACCGCCAGCTTCACCGAGCGCTTACTGAGGTTCAACTCGATGATAGAAAACCTAGCCAGCTCCTACGCCAACTCAGAATTCTCATGGGCGACAGGGCCTCAGAGGACTTACTGCGTATCAAATGGTTGGCATTGTTACCATCATCAACCAGCCGGTGTCTAAAACTGCTCAAAGATGCCCCTCTAGATGAGCTTGCTGAAGTTGCAGACGAGCTAATGGAAAACCAGGCTGGCCATTCCGTTATGGCTACACATCACCAGCCTGCCCAGGCAGCACACAGCGGCGACAAATTCGAAAATTCTCTGCTCACCAGCATGGCAAAGGACTTGTCAGGCCTAAACTTGCCATAGCCGACCTGGTGACCTGTATCAAGGACCAGCGAACTACTCGAGACCGACCCCAACCTGCATCTGGCCGTTTCCAGCAGTCATTATCGAAGGAAGAGCCAACCTCAGACAAAAAGAGGTTTTGCTATTATCACCGTCTCTATGGGTCCAGAGCCAAAAAGTGCGAGCGTCCTTGCACCTTCAACTCATCGGCGGAAAATTAACTTCGCTGTCAACCATCCAGGCGGCCGGCGACAGCATAGAGGGTAACACACCACCAACCAGAGAGCATCGCCTTCACATTCATGATCGCACAACAAACATGAGATTTCTTGTCGATTMTGGATCAGTGATCTCTCTCATGCCCAAGTCCGCCATCACTCACACGCTCAAAGAAGATTATCTGACTCTCTTCGCAGCCAACGGGACCGTTACCCGAACTTACGGTCGAAAAGTCATCACCCTTGACTTCAATCTTCGCCGCACATTTAATTGGTCTTTTATAATTGCAAATGTTAAATCAGCCATTCTCGGTGCAGACTTCCTGGTCCACTTTGCATTGCTTCTAGATCTCAAAGATACAACCACGCCATGCACAACTCAGGGCACACTATCTGAGGCCACGGTACACAGCATTTCAACAATCGACCGCTCAATCTGTCCTGGTGCACATGACGCCAAATACCTGCAATTACTCAACCAATTCATCGACATAACTCATCCCAGCAGCAATYCTGACACAGCCACTGACAGTCAAGTCGCTCATCACATTGAGACAACTGGGCCACCAGTATTTGAGCGCCCACGACGTCTCACCGGCGAGAAACTACAAATAGCTAAAGATGACTTTGACCTCCTGCTACATCATGGCGTGATCCGTCCATCGAGCAGTCCATGGGCCAGTCCTATCCATATGGTGCCAAAGAAAACTGGTGGATGGCGCACCACAGGTGACTATCGAAAACTAAACGCGAATACAGTTCCAGGTCGATATCCAGTCCCTCATGGGGATGACATTCTCCAGCGTCTCCACGGATCCACCGTTTTCTCCACCATCGTTCTAGTCAGGGCTTACCACCAGATACCCATGGCCAAGTCAGACAYYGCCAAAACAGCTGTAACCACTCCTTTTGGACTTTTTGAATTTCTGGGTATGCCACCCGGACTACGGAATGCCACGCAGACCTTTCAAAGACATATGGACAACATCCTCAGAGATTTAGACTTCGTGCGCTGCTTCATAGACGATCTGATTGTCTATTCTCAGTCCCACGAACAGCACCTACGACATCTCACCACCATCTTTGAAGTCCTGCGTGCACATCATCTCACCATCAATCCAAAGAAGTGAAAGTTTGGCAAGTCTGAAGTCATCTACTTGGGGTACACCATCAACAAAGACGGCTACACTCCACCCGCCGAACGCACGCAAGCAATCGCCGACTACACAAAGCCAGAAACCGTCAGAGATCTACGTCTTTTCGTGGGAATCGTCAACTACTACCGGCGAGCGATTCCTCAAGCCGCCCGGATACAATCACCACTGACGGACTTTCTCAAACATGCCAAGAAGAAGGACAACACTAAAATCCAGTGGACACCTTCTGCAGATCAAGCCTGGCAAGACTGCAAGATAGGCATCACCTCGCCAGCTACGTCAATTGGACTACATCTCACATTTCTCAACTCAGATTTTCCATACCAAGGGCACCGAAAATGTCGTAGGTGATGCGCTTTCGAGGATCAATGCCATAACCATGCCAACCAAACTTGATGTTGAGACCATTGCGCTGGCACAACTCCAAGATGCTTAGCTTAGGGATGTCCAATCCAGCACATCTCTCAAGCTGCACCTGCTGAACATGGAAGGTCATGATATACTATGTGATGTGTCTAATAATATTGTGCGACCTTATCTTCCACAGCCACTCAGACGCCAGGCCTTTGACGTCATCCATGGTCTTTCTAACCCTAGTGGCAGGGCCACAGCCAAAGAACTCACCGGAAGATTCGTCTGACCAGGTATTAGAAAAGACGCTCTCCTCTGGTCCAGATGCTGCATACCATGTCAACGTTCCAAGGTCCATCGTCACAATCGCACCATACCAAACCACATTGACGTACCAGACAATCGCTTCGAGCATGTCCACCTGGATCTCATAGAGCTGCCCAGAGTCAAGGACCTTCGCTACTGTCTGACGATCATTGACCGCTTCAGCAGATGGCCACACGCCATACCACTCAACAACATGGCAGCTGAGACAGTTGCACTCGCCTTTTACACTCAGTGGATTTGTCAATTCAGTACACCATTGACAATCACCACTGATCAAGGTCTGCAATTTGAATGAGCACTGTTCACCTCACTCTCACGAATGCTGGGCATTCATCGTATCAGAACGATACCTTATCATCCTCAATCGAATGGCCTGGTGGAGCGGTGGCACCGTACACTCAAGGCTGCTCTCATGTGCAAAAATGAGACACCTTGGCCGGGCATACTACCGTCAGTTCTACTAGGACTCCGAACCGCATACAAACCAGATCTGAAAGCATCTCCTGCTGAAATGTTTTTTGGGACTACAGTGCGTATACCCGGTGACTTCTTCGTTACAGCAAGCACACCAGTTGATCCTCAAACATTCGTGAGGAAATACAGGCAAATCATCCAAGCAATCAGGCCAACACCAACAGCTCATCACACCAAACATAAGCTGTTCCTACTCAAAAACCTTGACACGTGCACCCACGTCTTCAAGAGAGTAGACTCCATCAAGAAGCCTCTGGAACAACCATACACTGGCCCCCACAAAGTCATCCAGCGTGTAGCCGACAAAACCTACATCATTAGGATCAATGGGGCAGACAAAACAGTCTCAATCGACATGCTGAAGCCAGCATACATTRAGTTAACAGACGACTCACAATCCACACCTCAAAAATCACCACCCACATCACAACCCACACCAACACAAAACAATCCGTGCCTTTCTCCTTTAGACCAAGTCACTGGAAGGGCAGTGGATGTGGCAACTACGCCACGCCAGCCCACAGCTGATTTTGCTAACAGCACCCATCTGCCATCTCTCCAACGACCGGCACTCACCAGCCATTACGCGGCTTGACGACTCAATGAGTCGGCCATTACGACGCCGTAGAAAACAGACACTCCAGCCACGCACAGACGACTCTTTCTTTTTTACTTCAACCACTCGAGGGAACGGACCACATGTTTAGCGCTCCGCCGTACTTTCATCCAACTTTATCGTCAAACATTAAAACGTAAAATAACTATTTTTTGAATAAGACGCTGTAATAAATATAGTGAATTTTGTTATAAATGGACAATCTTATGATATCTTAGAATACCTCCACACATATGTATGTAGATATGAAAATTTTTTTTTCCAATATGTTGAGTTTTATTTAAACCACGTAACCACCGTTACTTTCCGCAATTTTAACAAATTTTTTTTTTTTTTTTTTTTTTTTATACAATATACATATATATTCACCAAAGGTTTTCCTAACTGTGTCACCTCACCACCGATGTCTTTTCACTTTTTTGTATGTATGTATGTATCCACCAACGGTTTATTTTGTAACCGTTTTAAAATGTGTCACATCACTACAGTTGTCTTTTCACAAATTTTGCACTTTTTTCCCCCCACTGGTTTTTCAGCTTGTTTAAACTGTTTTAAACTCCGGTTTATTTTCCACTTTTTTGTTGCAACTGTTGTAAACTCCGGAGTTTCCACCAACACTTTTTTTTCTGGTTTAGTTGCCGCGTTACCGTGACCGATTTGTATTATTATTATTACTTAATTTTTTTTTACCACTACTGCTGTCCGATACGGCTTCGAAGGACCGAAGGTGTGGTGTAGATGATGATGCGTTGAGTTGTTGTGTGTAGTGTGGGATGAAAGGATGATGTGTATAGTACGGTGTGTATGTGTAGTGATATTATTATGATGAAAAATTATATTTTTTATTTGTTTAATTTAATTTCATTTATACTGTAATTGAAATTAACTTTTTTTTAATTGTAACACGGAAGTTTAGTCGGTGTATCACCTTACAAACAAAAAAATGGGCCGCTTTTATATAAGCACAGAAAAGCTAATTTGTGTTTTACTCATTAAACGTAATAAATTAAAAACTATAATTATAATTAGATAATATAAATTAGTTTACTTATGCTTACTTAAAACATAAAAAAAACACAAAATTGAAGAAAATACCGGACGAACGAAAAAGTCCGAAAAAAAATTTAAGAAAGTATAGTGGTTTGCTTGTACAAATCTACTAGTACATAATAAAAAATGTAAACACATAAACTTAGATATTTATAAATTTTAACTGCTAAATGTTAAAAATCTTAGAAGATCTGGTTTAGTTTATAATTTAACAGTTTCATTATAATTATATTTTATTATATTTTTTATATATTTCAGATATAGTCAACATGGATCTCAAGTCTACCTTACGCGTTTTGTATAACTTGTTCACGACCTACAGAAGTGTAGCCTAATCAGAGTTAGTGATTTGAATTAAAAGAACGCAGAGGCTTTTAACAATATAACATTTATAGACTAATACCTTATGACCGAAGATCGAAAAAGATAAGTTTTTTTGAAGATTCATTAATGGTGCTAATCTTAAAAAAGCATTGACTTCTGCAGGCGCTGCGTTGCACATGTTCTTTTGGACACAATTCTTTCAAATACAGCCAATTTTAATATATCAAGTTAACAGGAGATTTTTAAATAATGTGACTTATTAACATTTTAATAACTAATAAAATTGAAATTATTAATAAATAAAAATCTAAACATTCGATTATCCAGTTTTTTCTATGTTCGAAAAAAGTACTTTCGCAAGCAATTTTTATTAAAAGGGAATATTTTTAATGTGCTATGAAACATTAACGCGAAAAATTACGAAGTTCACTCTACAACAAGATTGAAGAGATATTTACATTCATCAGGCAGGAAAGCGTCAGTGTATAGCTATCCGACGATATCGAGCTCGAAATATTTAATATATAGAACTTTCATGTTATCCTAACCGTGTCTAAACCGCTCGCCCGATATAACCATCGCTAGAAGTTAGAGAATCTAATAAAACACATAACCTGGTGACCTATGCTAACTTTCACATCAGGCACCTTTTCTGCACCACCCATTCCTATGGGCGTAATCGGCGAACGTCATTTCCAGCTGCTACCGCTCGGTTCGGTTGAAAGAATCCAGGAACTCTGTTCCAATTACCTAGCCGAAGCAGCTGTTTTTGCTAATGTGCTCTGCAAATGGTGAACCAACATAAGTGGACGAAATTGATAGAGTACTTAAACTAACGTAACTTCTCCAAATTTCCATTGTTCCATATGGAATAAACATACTGATGCTAAGGTCTTCAATCTGTCGCAGTCCACTCTTCCACTATTGAAACATGGAATACCCGTCAACAAAGGGGATCTTATCGCTCGATAACTCTCCTTTCTCTAGTAGAGAAGAAACTTGAGGCTTGAGTGTACAGCATTTAACGTCATTAATTCCCAAATAGTTCATGGCCTCACACAAAAACCATTATCTGAGGGAACGATCCTCGTAGCATTGGACTTGTTAGAACCACACACAACATTATTTAGTACATCGAACAATTCACACTCTCTCCAGGATTGAAGAGGTGAACTAACACAACTGAGCGGTCCGCATTCATCCATACTGTTTCGAGGTAAAGATTGCAAATTGAGAAGAATTTATAAGGGGTTCGGCAAGATGGTGTTCTCTCCCCGTTGCTGTTTAATTTCTACATTTCGATACTACCTCAACCACCAGAGGGAATTTCTATCACCTCGTACGCTAATGATTGCACGATAATGATGTCCGGCAATGGAATCGATAAATGTGCTCAAAAGTAAATGGCTATTTCTCCGACCTTTCTCGCATCTTCGCTGCAAAGAGCTTACTAAACACAGAAGAAACGTTTTTGGCAACATACAAGACAATCTACCATCCTTAATTACGCCGCACCAATGTGGTCGTCTGGATGCAGAGAATCGCAGATGAAGAAGCTTTAGATATGTCAGAGCAGTACACTCCGGGCTATAACGCGAGGTCTTTTAATGTCCCCGATCGAGCAATTACCCGTATGCTTACGGATAAAGAACATAACGAACTCATCTCCAATAAGTTTCTGCTGAGGTGTTTTCGCAGTAAGTTTCGTGAGCCTACCATTGGATGACCTCGATGGCAACTTATCTGAGCCTTACCACCCAAATAACAGCTAGATAACCTTTACAACAACACTAGAGAACCCACCGCTCTCTATAGCTCCTTTAGTGCGATATCCGTCTTCCTACCACGGATAAGGCCTAAGTACTTTATCTTTTCAAAAGGTGCATAGGGTTCCAGCCATGATACAACAACAGTGTTTACCAGCCTGTCTTTGTGAAACCATTCAAATCCCAATATCTCCACTTTTATCTGCAAGCTTCAGATATGTGGCCTAATCTAACAAAGTTCGCTCTTCAAATCTGTCATTCTCTGCCTTGTGGTGACCGCATTTTCGTTGCTGACTTTTGGTAGAAGAAATCCATTAAGTTAATATTTGATCAACAAATAAGTTGCGGTTTAATTTGTACTATTGATCACCTTCCAACCCAGAGATGTTTTCGCTATTATGTCTAAACTTCTGCATAAAATCAACATCGACTTCGTCACCTCCTATAGGAAGAGAGAGATTGACAGTGACAGCCATGCAGTATCTTTCTATTGTTTGTCGGATTTTTTTTTTTTTTTTTCAAAATTGATAAAGTTGCGATTGTTTTTATACTCTCCCAACATGCAAGGGTGTAATAGCTATGTTCACCTAACGGCTGATTGTACACCTTAAAATCAATAGAAAGATATAATATAATTATACACATACATATCGTTGGCTTAATATAGAAAGGCGTATCTACATTTTTTTCGAAATCGCGTTTGTAATGTATTCTGGTAGACCACTGTCATATACCCTCATATAAAGTCATATAAAAAAATCCCTAACTCATTTGAAGTTTTTTTTTTAAGAAAAAATCCCTAAGTCTTTTAAAGTTGTATTTAAAATAGACATACAATCAAAGCCACAACAGAAATTGCACTACAAATTTGTTATCTATTCTTATTCTTATTGTTTTGCTTTTGTATTTACTTTAAAAGAAAACGGGATTTCCCCGCGTTTGTCTACCACAAGCATATTTTCTGTGCTACGTTGCGTTCGTCGGTACGTCTTTGTTTTTTGTGTCAGTTCAATTAACGTTTTTGTGTTGGAAACAGTTTTTTGATTGAAAGTTTTAATAACATGAATTGTGCAAAAGAGAATTCTGATTCAGATGGTGTTCCAAAAAGGAAAAATACTGCTAACAAATCCGAATGGAAACAAAATGTAAATAAAAGAAAAAAAATGGAAGGCGTGAAATGTTTAGGTATATCAAAAAAAGAACTTTCTCAAAAACCTTCTAGGCAATTAGGAGAGCCATGTTCATCACGATTTTGTGTAAAAGGTGCGGTGAGAAAGTGTTCGACGTTTAATGAGTCCACGCGAAAAGAAATTTTTAGTTTGTTTTGGGGGATGCAGGTCTTACAAGCTTTTCTGAAACACAAAGGAAAACCTCTGAAAATTCGAGACGGAATCAGTCCATATCATATTTCTTCGGAAAAATGCCTGCAGAAAAGCAAAACGATGTCAAAAATGCTGAATCCGGACTATGTGCAGTATTCTGTATGGATGTGCACGCAATTATATTAGTGCCTCAACTAAACGCGAGTGCTGTATATTATAAAATGAAACTTCAACTACATAACTTTCTTCTTCTTCTTGATTGGCGTAGACACCGCTTACGCGATTATAGCCGAGTTAACAACAGCGCGCCAGTCGTTTCTTCTTTTCGCTACGTGGCGCCAAT